>NC_141135.1:108683007-108983364 GCF_053477565.2 Lygodium microphyllum
CGTTCATGGCAATGACTTGGCTTGATGAATAACTATTTGGCTACTATTAAGTTGAGCATCAATTAGGGTTGAGGACTTGAATGTCAATCAAGATTTGCTAGGTAGCACGGTATCAATGTTCAAGTGGTTAGAGGGACTCATATTCAACCAAGTCAATCTCATGGCCTACTGAGTGTACCATGCAACGCAGGCTACAACATGGTGACTAGGTCAAGTTGGAATGGCAAAGTTGTGTATTTGATGGATGTGTTAGTAGAGAGCACATGTCATGTAGTTGACGTGAGATAGTCATTAAGGGCTAGCGAGTCTATATGTGGCAATGATTGTTGTGATATTGAGAGTAGATAATGGAGCTATGTGGATTGGATTAGTATCACCGGTTGTGCCATTATGAGTGTCAATTGCATGTGGTGGCTCCACTATGATTATAGACTCTACTCCACGTATAAGGAAACTTAACATTTTAATCCTTTCTTTTTAACAAACACAACATTCTTGCAAAACAAATCAATCATGAAGTCCATCTAATCCATTGAAACAACCTATAAATTTTCAACTCCAATAAAGCATGAACATACTAATGTTTTACTTTGTAAGGTTTTTAAAGTAAAATTTGTATTCTATTCAATCCTAACCTATTCTACTTTATTCTATCAAACTTAAATTTTGAATTGATTCATCACTCGTCCAACTTCCTAATGTAGCCACACACATGTTTGAGCATATGATGTGCAAAAATGGGAGATTGATTCCTCACCACTCCATCTCAAGTAGACGTGCCTTCTATTCCACCAGAAATAAGAAATGTGATTGCCTTGGCAATTGATTCCATTCTATATTCCAATAACGAAACCAAAATGTTGATATTAATTCTCAACAATGAGACATGGTCAAACTTCTATTCTTTCAAAAGTTTCAATCATGCAGCTTAGCCATCTCTCACATAGCTAACTCACATTCCAATCTCTAAGCCTTAGAAAGATATACATCTCAAGAGGGTGTAGCAAACCCACCTGTCCAAATGCTATAGAAGGTTCATCATAGCAGTCTCACATTTCATCTAGTGCTCTCCGATTTGCTTCCACTGGGCTTCTATTATTCCATCACATCTAATTCAATCTAAGAGGGTTGCATTCAAAAGAGGAAAAGTAGAGAAGAAAAGAAGAAAGATGTGGATAAGAGCTTTTTCAATTAATCCCTCACTTTTGCTCGCATACACTCTTAATCTCAACCTCACACTCTATCTCTCACCTTCCAAGTTATAGAAGAAGAAGGGGGAGAAGAGAAGGAACGAAAGCAAGAGAGCTTCCCTCTTCAAATCCCTCACTCACATTCACACTCCCACTCTTTCACTCTCCCTCACTCCCAACAATATGCACAAGAAGATGAGATAGAAGCAAGGAGAAGGGCTGATCTCAAATTTGGACACATAAGAATGAGCTATTTTGTTCACTTTTTGGTCTATACACATCAGTTTTAAGAGCACGGTTAGAATTTCCATCAAAAGTTGAGCACTCTAGCCACTTTTTAGGTTTTTGATTGGTTCTCTCTAATTTTTACATACATGTTAGGTTGATTGGTACTCATTTAAATAAAGGGGAGAGAAATTGCATGCCTACAACCCTTAGCTCCATTGTAGGTCTTCTTACCTAACTTCAAAAGATCTTATAATTTTCATGTGAGTGAGCCTAGCTCTAACACAATCTTACAAAATAATAATATTCATGCATCCATATTTAATTGATGAAATGATTTGCAACTGCAAACTAAAAATGGATAGTGCCTAAGGTTATATATTGAAAACTTGAAAAAATATTAAATTTTTGAAACTAAATTTGGCATATTGACTTGTCTTCGTATCCTTCTTTCTCCTTAATGTTAACAAAGGGCCTCTTTTTGTTTTTTGTTCTTTATGGTGTTCAACATGATGAGCTTCTCTCAGTAAGCACCACATACCTAGATGGGTACAATTTGTAATAAAGCTAATAAGTTGCCTTGTAACCTTAATCTTGGTGAGAATATGCATTAGGAGTTATAATGGAGTATGAAAGGATAGAAATGTAAATTGTGCATATATTTTTCTCATTAATCAATTTCCATTATTTGAGGACTCCAAGTTTGGATCTCCTACCATAGCAAGAGGGTGCATACCTTGCTCCACCATAGCAAGAGGTGGGTAATTTGCTACCATCTCCATTTTTGGATCTCCCACCATAGCAAGAGGGTGGTCATAGGACTTGGTTATACCTTAAACATGCTTCTCTAAACAATAAACTGTGGCTATTCTAGGATATGGACAAGGCTTGTGAAAGGTGAGAAGGATCGAAGCTTGCTCGGAAGTGAGCTATGGTGGAAAGCAAGAGCAAGAAGAGAGAGAGACACAAATGGGAACTCCAACAACCACAATGTTTGCCCGAGCCTTCCCTTATTCAAACTGTCACTAAAAGAATAAAGAATAAGTGATTGTGACGGGCACCCACCACCTGCAGTGTGCAGTGGCGGGTATGTCAGTGTAGTAATACACGGGCAGCTAGGCGGAGGTGCCTTTACCCCCAACAACCTCCCACTTAAAGGCGAATCTGCCCCAGTAAGAGAGAAAAAAGAAAAGACAGTATAACATGTACACATGTACAACAGGATGAGGAAAAATACGTCATCCCATCCAAGGCCCATCAATCTCCAGAGGAAGGCAAACCGCTCAGTAGTGAGGTTCTTCGTGAGCAAGTTTGCAAGATTCTGCTTAGTCGAAATCTTGACAAGGTCAATAGACCTATCCTCAATGACCTCGCAAATGAAGTGATACCTCGCCTCAATATGTTTCGTCTTCACATGGAAGACCAAATTCTTGGCCAACTGAATGGCACTCATAGAATCCGAATGCAGTGTAGGCATAGTATCTGTCATACCAAGGTCAGCAATCAAACGGCTTAACCAAATAGCATCCTTACAAGCCTCTGTGGCTGTAATATACTCGGCCTCTATAGTAGAAAAGTCTGTACACTTCTACGCCCTGGACATCCAAGAGATAGCCCCTCCAGCATAAGTGAACACATAGCCAGAAGTGGACTTCCTACTGTATGCATGTCCTACATAATCAGAGTCAGTGTATCCCATGACTCCTGTATCCTGGCTACCATAACAAAGACACATGTCTGCTATGCCCTTCAGGTACCTCATGATACCCTTCACGGCATCCCAACGTTTCTTGCTAGGTGTAGCCATATAACGTGCCACAACCCCAACTGCAAAAGCAATATCTGGACGGGTGGCTATCATGGTATACATAAGACTGCCCATGGCTGATACATAGGGAATCTTGGTCATCTCGGCCCTCTGCTCATCTATCTACAGACAATCGGCCTGTGAAACCTTCACATGAGAAGGTAATGGATAGCCAATAGGCTTAACATCCTACATGCGGAAGTGCTCAAGGACTTTATGAATGTACTCCCTCTGTGACAAATAGAGTAGTCCCTGAGATCAATCGTGCATAATGCGCATACCAAGTATATGAGAGGCATGTCCCAGATCTTTCATCTCAAAGCTCTTCTTGAGCTGAGCCTTAAGAGCATCGAGCTCCTCATGAGTTGTCCTTGCTAAAAGCATGTCATCCACATAAAGTACCAAAATCGATAAAGAACCATCACGGGCTTTCTTCGTGTACAAGCACAAATCCATAGCACTACGGTTGTAGCCCTGTCACTGCATGAATGCATCAAACTTATGGTACCATTCCCTAGGTGCATGCTTCAAGCCATATAGACTCTTCTTTAGCTTGCACACTAGGTGTTCCCTGCCAAGGTCTGCAAAGCCCTTAGGTTGCTCCATGTAAATCTCATCATGCAAGTCCCCATGTAAAAAGCCCATATTGGCATCCATCTGATACAAGTCCAGGTCAAGCTGTGCAACCAAGGCCAAGACTAAGCATAGGGTGGTCATCACCATGGAGCGGGCTAAACGGGAGCAGGTGGCTCCTCCTAAAAGATAACTCTATGTACCTCAACCACTTTCTCAGGCTACATATGCATTTTGTCCTCATGAAAGATGACATCATGGTTGCGAATCACTTTCCCGCTTGCGAACCCCAGAGACGGTAACCCATCTCGCCTGCATCTCCATAGCCAATGAAATGCATTTGACACTTTTAGGATCCAACTTATTGTGTTTGTCCTTGGGCACATGGTAGAATGCCTCACATCCAAAGACACGCAAATGATCATAAGAGGGGGGCTTGCCTGCCCATACCTCCTCTGCAACCTGAAAGTCAATGCCACTGCTAGGCGACCTGTTAATGAGATGCACTGCAGTAGTAATTGCCTCAACCCAAAAGTGTTGCGGTAAGCCAGCCTGGCTAAGCATGCTATGGACCCTTTCTTGAATGGTCTTATTCATACATTCAGCCATACCATTCTGGGGTGGGGTGTAAGGGGCGGTCAGCTGACGCTTAATACCCCGCTCATCACAAAACTGTTCAAAAGCACGTGATACATACTCACCCCCATTATCTGACCTTAGGCATTTGAGCCTTTTCCCAGATTGGTTCTCTGCCAATGCAAGCCAACACTAAAATGTGTCTAAGACATTGGATTTTCTCTTTATGGGATAAGCCCAAACCTTACGTGAATAATCATCTATGAAAGTAACAAAGTACTTTGCCCCCATCACGTGACTGACAGGGCATGGGTCCACATACATTTGAGTGTACGAGAGCCAAGGGCTCACCCATGCATTTCTTACCAGAATTTTTATGCATATTTCTAGTATGCCTGCCATACAAACAATGATCACAAGAATCAAAATGCAAAGAGTCAAAAGGCAGAAGATACTGCAAAGCACAGAGCATTTTCATTCCTTTAAGAGACATATGCCCCAAATGAGCATGCCAAAGGGATACATGGGGAATAGAACCCACATAAAAAACATGATCCAATGTAGCTCTAGATACAAGGGATAAAGGCTGCCAGACTTGGCACCTCTTGCAAGTACAAGCCTACCACGAGTAATCTTCCATGCAGAGTCTCCAAAAGACACAAAATACCCTGCATCATCAAGCTGTCCAACTGACATAAGGCTGCGAGTCAACGCAGGTACATGGCATACATCATGAAAAACAAAAGAACTGCCAGAAGGAAATTGCAGCCTAACATCTCCAATGCCCACAATGACACCTGTCATCACCAAGACGCATAGAACCAGACATGGTACGATAGGTATGAAACCAATCTCTACAGGGTGTCACATGAAAGGGTGCACCCAAATCCAAGAGCCATCACTACGCATACATAGAATGTATCTCAAAATTCTGTAAGGCATCGTATGAAGAAGTTGCAAGTATGTAATCATCATCTGAATCAATGGCCTGCATGACATTAACCTCTTCTATCTTCACACTGGACTTTGCAGTTACAATACTGCTCTCAGAAGACTTTTCCTGCACTTTTTCCTTTCCCTTTTCCTTGCATATCATGCACATTTTATGGCACTGCGGCCTAATATGTCCTGCTTTCTCACAATAATGATAGGTAAGATCACACTTTCGTCCATGGGACTTACTATGACTACGTGATTTGGACCTAGACTTTTGAGAGTCCCTGCCCCTATGATCATTATCATGCTTGCCATGTCTGCCACCTCTAACGGTCAATGCATGTGAAGAGCAAGAAGCATCATTGTTTCTCCTGTTGATTTCCTCAGTCAATAAGGCACTCTCAACATCTTTGATTTTCAGCCCATCAAGCTTGTTCATGCATATGGTAGTACAGAAGACATCCCATGATTCGGGCAAGGTGCCAAGCAGAAACAACGAGTGTAAGTTGTCTTTGAAATCAATACCCTATGACAACAGACTCTTCATGATAGCATGAAACTGACTGAAATGAGATGAAAGGGAGGTCCCCTCCTTCATGCGAAGGTCCATTAACTGCTTCAGCCAATACATTTGTGACACACGACTTTGCTGCACATAGAGCTCCTGAATCTTCTCCCATAAATCCCATGCATTCTGATTCTCACCTTCAACAACATTATGATGGACCTCTTCTGAGAGTGACAAAATAATGGTAGACTTGCATAGCTCATCAACTTCCATCCAAACATCATCATCCATATCTTCACGTTTAACACCCTTGAAACGCAAGGGTTTAATTTGCAACTTCTGCACCAAAACCTGCCATATTTGGGACTTCCAATACCCATAGTTGGTACCATCCAACTTGGCAATGTTAAAGAGAGCTGTATCTTTCAGATGACCAACCATACTGTCCCAAATCAATACAAAAAAGCAAAATTGCAGGTTGTTGTAATTAGCAGAAAATGCACTAAAACCATTGCTAAAACTGGCTAAAAGAGTGGATTTTACCAAGAGAAGCACTTGTTCACCAAATATGACCAAGTTAACATCAAATAATAAGCATTACCCTCATAGAAGTGCTCAAAATCTGCAAATTTCAGCTTGTTGTAATAAATGACAGCAGTATGTAAAACTGTCCCAAAATGAAGCAATTACTAATACATATGTCACTACGACTGCCAGGTAATAGGATACATTCAATAGTGAGTTTCTAGGGGCAAGAAGTTACCAAGAACTGTCAAACCAATAACCTGTCAGGCAAGAGACATCTCATAGGTCCAGAAGTCATGCATGTAATGGGTATCGGGGTAAGAGAAGAGACCAAGTGCAAGCACAACTGATAGAGCAAGAAGCTCAATACATAACCATGCAAGATGCATACAAAACTGACAAACTTGTGACAGAGATAGGTGCCTGCCCCAATAGGCGTATCAAATCAGCCCACTACAAACAAACTGCAGGCATAAAGCTCTCAAGAGAGAAAATGCATGTAACTGTCCCACAAGTGCAAGCTCATCTATAAATAAGACTCTGTGTACATCCGAATATACCAAGAGGCTCCCACTGGAAGTGAAAGTCAGATGCAAAGAGAGCAAGAAACACTCTAGTACATCGAATACATAGGATCAAACATGCCAAATCCCAGTAGGGTACATCCGGAGCATAAATCCCAAGCTATCTCTCAGACCTGTAAAGCATAAGCCTGAAAGCATTCAAAGAACATGTAGCTAGCAACCAAATGTAATGCCCAGTAGATCCAAAATGCTCAAATACATTTGAAGATGAAGCTCCAAGTAACTGTCAAGCATGGGCAAACCAAGTGGCATCCATATATGACCAAAGCGAAAATGCAAGAAGCCTAAATGTTAATCAGAGGCAATAGCATAAACCGGTCCAAAGCATACCAACTGAAGCCAAATGCTAGTGAAAAACAACCAAGTCGGAGCTTAATACAGCTCAAAAGCATTTCGAAACCAAGAAGAAGCATTTGACAACCTCCAGATACATTGGTATGATCATTCAAACCTCCAGGAAGCACCAGGTATGCATGAACCAATGCATACACCAAGTAAATGAGCTTTAGCCCACTGTATTACAATAAGCAATTTACTGTTATATGAAGCTCAAGTGGTGCTCAAATCTGCTCCAAATCAGTCCCAAAGCACAGACATAGCATCCCATAACATCTGGGCATCATCAGGCATCAATAGCCATCAAATGGGCAATGCCAAGAAGCATTAAACAGTAAATGTCAAGTATTATCCTGTTTTGACAGTCCTGGGACTGTGTATACAGCAAAGGGTTGAAGGAGGAATCACTCGAATCGATCATCGGGAATCAAGCACTAATGTTGGGGAGTCAAGCAATGCTCGGGAAGGTTGCCAAGAGTGTCGGGAAACCGAGGAGGAGCAGGGAAATGTCGAGGAGCAGATCAGCCCAACCCCCTAAAAATGTGTCAAAAATTGCATTGGATGTTCCTGGGGGCTGGGGGATCTACAACAGCCCTCGGGGGCACTTGGCAAGGTCAAGGGGGCTCCAATGCAGCCGAGGAAGAAGCCGATGAAGGTCCAAAAGCTCGGGGAGGAGGCGGGAGATCAAAACGTACCTGCAAATGAAAGTGCCATGGCTGCCGAGAAGGAGACCCAATGTTGTAGGTATTTGAATGGAAGCTAAGAATGCCACGAACCAAGCTTGGGAAGTTGGGAAGCCTCGCTCTGATACCAGTTGAAAGGTGAGAAGGATCGAAGCTTGCTTGGAAGTGAGCTATGGTGGAGAGCAAGAGCAAGAAGAGAGAGAGACACAAATGGGAACTCCAACAACCACAATGTGTGGACGGGCTATCACTAAAAGAATAAAGAATAAGTGACTGTGATGGGCGCCTGCCACCTACAGTGTGCAGTGGCGGGTACTGTCAGTGTAGTAATACATGGGCGGCTAGGCGGAGGCACCTTTATCCCCAACAACTTGGAGTAAAATGATGGAGTACTTGCCAATTTAGTAGGTCATGACCATTTTCAAAATTTTGGAGGTCTTTGGACAAAATGGAGCCCTCAAACTTTAGCAAAGACTAAAGGTCTAGTTACTTTTTCAAATGATAGGGTTTCTCTTACTTCTTCAAGCTTATCCTCAAGCTTCCGTAGAGTACATGCCTTCCATCTCTCTCCCATGGTTTCTCTTGACTTGAAGACCACTCAAGCATGATTCATTGTATCAAATGGAAGCCACTGAGCACCACACTCCCTAGTGTGTAAAGCCACGTAGACAACAAGGCTATCAGTGCAATTTGTGTTGCATGTGCATATCTTTAAATAACATCACAATTGTTCTTCCTACTACTTATGATTGTCTATTCCAAGCTCTCTTGGTCATCATTAAAGGCCATAATGCATCCCTTGAGCCATAGACTTTAGTCTTCATGCAAAAATCATAGGGACAACAACCATTAGTCATAGAACTATTGACTATTCTCTTTGATTTTTTATTTAATGCCTTTGTATTGATCATTGGAGGCTTCTATGCTCAATGTTGAAGTCTATTTTCATCTTGGAGAAAAAGTGAAGCATTACCATTGCTGCCATTAGTGGAATAATAGGGCAACCATGATTTTATGGTGAAAGCTTCAAATATTTAATGTATTGAAGGGGATTTTTCTTCAATATACTCCAAGGAGTTTAGCTACAACTCAAGCAACCATTATTGATCAAACATTGAAGCAATATTTCAAGATTTGGAGCATTTTTTATTCTCTTGGATACCTTGGATAGTAGGGCAAATCCTAAATCACTTGATTCACAATGATTTTATCAAAATTGAAGCATCTTAATGATCTACAACACTCTACTTCAATTCAAGTGATTCTCAAGCTCTTTTGGTAATCATGCTTCATTTTGGCTATGTGGGAGTACTTTAAGTTGGAGCAAAGAATTCTAAAGATTCAACCTGAGAGGAGTATTTGGCAGCAAGCATGGACTCAATCAAGAAGATATTCAAGGACTATTGATCAACTCTTCATTAACTCTTAGTCCAATCATTCCAAGAGGTACTCCTCCACTATTTTACTCTTAATCTCTCTTTCAATCCTATTATTGGGTGTATCCTCTTATTGATGATGAGAGGTTAATTGTAATAGGGGTTCATCCAATATGCCATTGCATTGCATCAAAGACTCACTACAACTCAGAATTTTTGAAATGAATGCTTGGCCAACCATGCTCTATTATTTTTTAGCTCACAATTAAGTTCAAAATGGTACATTCACCTCATTGGATTCCTAATAATAATCTTGTTTGGATCGAGTGCCAAAATTGAATACCTTGATTGAATTTGTACCAAAAGAGTAAGTGAAAATAAATGTAAAGCAATGAGTCACTACTGAAGGTAATCCCTACCCATCTCCCTATCCTTTCATCCCTTGTACAAGTCAATACTTGCATATCATTGAAAGTTCGGAAAGAATCCTTTTAGCTCTGCATGTCATCATCATTTTCCTAGCATTAGCATGATCTTGCCATGTATATTCTTGCGATGTAAAAGTGGAGGATGCCATGTGAGTCAATAAGACAAAAGAGAGCTAACCCCCGCTTTCCAATTATGACCCTATAAAGGGGTGCACAATTCCGACCCGAGAGGAAATATGCAGACCCTCGGTGATAGAGCCCATACAAATTGCAAGTGCAAGGATATCATCCCATTGATATTGGGTTGAATTAGCCAATATTCACCAGTATACCACTCATACACGAGGAATTACCACCATAAACAAAGCCCAAGAGCATATCTTTATAGGTGTATGCCCATTATAGGTGTTTCAAAAGACTTGCAAGGGGTAATACATCAATTATTTGGGATATTTTTAGGTTGTAATCATTTCCTATAGGTTCCCACCACCCTTCCCCACAAGTGTCATATATCATTCTAGGTTACTTGTAGTTTATAGGGGGTTTAGATGGAAATAGGGACAAAATAGAGGTCGATAGGTTGGAAATTTTTTATTCTAGAAGAGGATACATAAATCTAACATAAAAATAGATTATATGCTAATAAAAAGCTTTACCATTGTTGTTCAAAGCTAAAACACTCGTTTAAATGAAGCTTTTAATCAACACCAAGAGGATGAAGGTACAAGCATACTTAATGCTCAAAACATTTGATGAGAATGAAGAATTTCATGCTTCTCATGGGCCAAATGACTATCAACGCAACTTAATAAGTTAATGGAAAAGATAGATAGTAGGTTTGATAAGTCGATTGCAGTCATTAAATGTTTGGGGAGCAAGATGCATGATTCTCAACTTACCCATGATCCTATCCCACCCCCACATGACCCCTTTCCAACTCCACAACCTAATGTAACTATTTTTGAAAATGAAGAACTATCATGAATGAGGGACACCTTCCACCCACCTCAAATGTAAGGCAAGAATAAGGCAAGACTACAATTTAGCCAAAGAAATGACTCTAGGAAAGAAGAAGACACTAGGATTGAAGATGAATATCATGGATGTGATCCATTTTACAAGTCTAGTCCATTACTTTGCCAAGGGGAGTTAAAGTCAATCATGAAGAAAGGCATGAAGGAAGAATACCATTCCATGATCAAGTACATAGAGAGTGCCAATCATTTAATTGGCCCTCAAATCACACCATCTCCTCATGGTTTAGGTAGCAATCAAAATGGGCAACCCTCCTACAGACAAAACTCATGGAACAAAGATTCATGGAGGCAACAATCTTATGTATAGCCTAACACAAATCCACCACCACCTTACAATATTGAAGAGTACAAGGAGAAAACCAGCACCTAAACTTCAAAGGGGACAACTCTTCACCAATGGAATGGGAGGAGCGGATCAATAAATTAGAGATGTAGTTTACACTTTACCCCCGTAGTGATAAAGCAAAGATCTATTATACAACCCTTCACCTTGACGGCTCTGCCCACAATTGGTGGAGATACATGCAAAACATTGGAGAAGAGTTTGTCACTTGGGAGGATTTTAAGAGGGCAATGCTTGATGTTTTTGTCTCTACCATGGAGAAAGAGAAGTTGCAAAGGAGGTGATATGATCTTGAACAAAGAGGAATGTCTAATAGAGAGTATTCCAATATATTTTTGAATTTATCAATGTATGTGGAGCAGATTTTAGGTTTAGCGAAATTGAATAAATATGTTTATAGACTTGAACTTTATCTTTCATTGGAGATTGGTGCCGTTTAGCCCATGACTATTCATAGGGCCATTTATATTGTTGAATTGTATAGTCAAAAATATTGTAGAGATATGTCTTCTTTTTAGCCCAAGATTGTGGAAAATATTTCATCCAATCATTCTACAAGGTCAGATTAGAATTCTAGCCATTCAAGAGAAGGTTTTAGTCAAGAAAACAAAGGATTAAGTAACTACATGTAGTACTCACAACAATGTACATAATGACCCCATTGTTTTTGCATCAAAATAGGGAGGCAATTATAGGCCTATAGTTGAAGCAAAAGGCAACTCTACCAAGACTGAAAATGGCACAAAATCCACCACAAATAATACTAGTAGCAAACTCTTATCCACTACCAAGCTTAGAGAGATGCATGCCAAGGGTTTGTGTTTTAAATGTGGAGAAAAATGGACTCAATATCATAAGGAAAGTTGCAAAGCTAGGAATGCAAAGATTAATATGCTACTCATTGAAGATATGTGTGAACAGTCCAATAAATGGCATTCCATTTGATTCAGGCACTAGTAATGGAGTGAATGTCTTCATGGACACTAGACATGGGTGTTATGGATGTGATCACTTTGTTCACGGTTTTCCATTTGACCCTGGGAGTAATTGATCCCAATTATAGCCGTTCAACCATTTTATCATCTCATGATGAATACTTTCTATTTTTTTAATAGTGTATTCACATATCTTCTCAAAGAAGTCCAAGCCCTTCACATCTGTGCAATTTATACAGTTATAGGCTAGTGGACAACTTATTGTGTGAATTTTTTGTCATGAATTAAAATTGCCTTATGGATAGCAACTATTTAATTTTATGTGATGGATGGGCTCTTTATGGTCTCTACTTCATAGCAATACTTCATTCATGTCAATTGGACTTCTCTATCACAAGTTATGGGAAAATTTTGATGGCAGCCATGTTTTGACAATC
Organism: Lygodium microphyllum; assembly: GCF_053477565.2. Classification (NCBI taxonomy): domain Eukaryota; kingdom Viridiplantae; phylum Streptophyta; class Polypodiopsida; order Schizaeales; family Lygodiaceae; genus Lygodium; species Lygodium microphyllum. The sequence continues at coordinate 108,695,507 of NC_141135.1, forward strand.
TACAGTAGTTCATTGGATTCTCTCATATATATTCATTAATAACTGTGATAATCTTCTTTGCTGTAAAGGTTTCTATTTCAACATGGACTTCTATTTTGGCATGGGTTTATAAGCCACCAAGCTACCCTAGGAAATTCCATTGTAGATTCTCTACAATTTTGCAAGCTTTGAGGATAAAGCTTCTTTAGTATGGAATGTATTGTAATAAAGTTAACAAGTGCATTCTAACATTAATCTCGTGAGAATATTCATTAGGAGTTAGGATGGAGTATAAAAGGCTAGAAATGTAAATTATGGACATCTTTTACTCATTAATCAATTTCTATTTCTTGAAGACTCCAAGTTTGGGCCTCCCACCATAGCAAGAGGGTGCATACCTTGCTCCACCATAGCAAGAGGAGGGTATCTTGCTGCCATCTCCATTTTTGTCTTTTGTAATACTTCACCTTGATAATGATAAATCAAGCTCTTGCCATCCTCGTTATGACTTGCTTATTTTATTTGCATAATTTTTATTCATTAGTAATTGCCATCTTTACACAGTGGGGCCAAGGAGCCGTCGGCTCAAGGTGAGGGTTGCGAGCCCCTTATTGCCAACCGCACCAAGTTGGTAGCCCCTTGTCCCAACTACAGTTAGCTAGGTATGCAATCCCTTCCTCCTAGAATCTCATGATGTTGTTGTAATTTACCACCTCGAGCTAATGGCTCCCTCCCCCCAACTGCATTTAGTTAGTAGCTCATTGCCCCTAATCGCATCGAGCTAAGTATGCAATCTCTCTCATGAGGTCATCTCATAATTTGCAATGTGAGAATTAGGAGCATTGCTAGTGAGGCTCATTTACCGCATGTTGCATAGTTTTGTGGACTTGCAAAGCTCATGAGACTTTGCCTTATTCATTTTATGCTTTTGTGAGCAAAGGAAAGTGATTGTGCTATCACATGATTGCTTCCCTTTGCTCAACAATAAAAAATTGTGTGCTTCACACACAATTTACAAGGCACTTTGCACCTAATGTGTAAAAGGTTAGGATTCTGATTAGGTTAAGTATTTAGATTATCCATCGAAGCATGTAAATAATCATTTATATTTTGCATTATAATTAGTAATATGCATCTGTCTACATGCAATAATGCATTCACTTATTAGATGTTGAATGTGTGAAGAGTCTTTACATGTGTACAATAATGCATTCACTTGTTAGATGTTGAATGTGTGAAGTCTCTGAGTGAGTGAGTATGTGTGTGTGCGCTGTCGTGATGTTATGAGGACACAGTGTGAAAAAGTATGGAATGCATCATCATCCGACTTCTTTATTAATCTAGAGAGTCAATGTGATCTGAGCCATTAGTACTAGTGTGAGTTGCATGAATTATCCAAAAATACTAGATTTTTGGATAATTTTAGCCTATTTTTTATATTATTTATTGTAAAAATCCGAAAAAGTGAAAAAACTTCTAGATTAGGATGGCATGCAAAAAAGCTAGTTGCTTTTTCAGCCAATTATGGTTTCACAAAAGGGATAGATTAACAAAATCGTGCGCATCGCGATCGCTGTAAACAGGTTGAAAACTACAGATTGAATTGAAAGAAGAAGAAGGAGTGATCTGGGAGATCCGTGATCAAGTGTCCTGCGGTTTTACTCCCCTTTTGGAGTCAATGGAGCCATCAGATTTGGGTTCCGAGCAGCAAAGAATGAGCTGTATTTTTATGCACGTTTTGTTGTACGAAGAAGCTCCAGGAGATCTAATGCCTGGAGATTGCTTCTGAGTAGTGCAAAGATTCCAGGTTCTTTCAATACATATTGATTCAATTCATTGTGCTTTGTCTTTGTAGTGTTTACCACTTGTGTATTCTATATCTTCTCTTCCATATCCTATCTCTACTTCCTTCTACTTTTGATCCCCAATGGATTCGACCTTTCGACAAAAACCCCTTCAACATTGGTGAACCCAACGTGAAAGGTCATCAAGAAGAAGAAAATACAAGATGGAAGAATCTTCGAATACATGCTCTAGTGATGTTTTGCAACTATTGGTGCAAAATATGAATATGCTTATGCAGGTACAAACAACAACAAGTGATGCAAGCTTCTGCTCAAATAGAAAGTGTTGTGATGAATGCTTTGCAAGCAGTTGAGCGTGAGGTGAAGTTATTCAATGGCAGGAATGTATTTGCATATGTACATACCTATGCTCAGAAGATGGAATTCTTTGGGGTGGCTCAATCTGCATGGAGTCGGTATTTTGTATGTGTTACTGTTCATGAACTAATAGCACGGATTATTGAATTATACTTGCAAGATGCTGACTAGGTAGACTTCAAGAAGACACTCAGGGAAGAATTTTACATTGAGGACACCAATTTGATTATATGCAAGACTGTTCAAGAGTGGGTTTTACAACCCAATACGTGTCTTGTGGCTACATAATTGTTAAGAGAATTTGAAAGTTGATTTGAGCAATTGGATCTTACAAAACAGCAAGCTCTTGCAAGTCAAAAAATTGAAATGTTTCTACAGGCAGCTGATCCTGAGCTTTAAGAGAAGCTTGATGATTTGCTGGAGGATCAGACTGCAGAGACAGGTTTGAAAACAGAGTGGAGACATGTCAAGGAAGCTGTTACTGCACTTGTGAAGAAGCAAAGAAGAAGAGAAAGATTGCATGTCTCTAGCTTGCCCACTGTTATGGGCAAGACAATTGATGTATCTAGTAAGCCACCTACTTCTGTGGCTAATCCTATAGTTGTACCTGCTATTGTTCCCTCTGTTAGGGAAGATGTCTTAGATGAATTGGTCAAAGGCATGCGGGATCTTCAATTGAAGGTTGCAAAATTGGATGAAAAAGGACAAGAGGAAAGGGGACGGGCATCAGCCCCTAAAATTGGAAAAAGATGTATGTGGTGTAACAGTTTGCAGCACGAGAGAAAGGATTGTGTTGCCTATCAGGAGGCCTTGGCATGACAGCTCATCTTTTGGAAAGATGGCAAGATCCATGCATAAGAAATGGGATTGCCTCTTGCTTTGAATTTTGGAAAGGGAGGTATGCAGAAGTTGTTGGAAGACTTTGCTGTCCAAAATGCTTATGCGGTGGTACATGCTTCTACTTTTAGTCTACAGTTGGATAGAATGCATGGCCAAGTGATGGCTAGTCCAAAGGCTGAAATATGGACACATGCTTTACATGCAGCTGAAAAGAGAAAGGTCACTAATAGTGAAATGTCTCATGCAGGGCAAGACATTCGTGGCATAACTGGCTGGGAATCACTGGTAGATGCATATTCAGTGTATGCATATTTAGCAAAGGTACAAAACACGGATGTACTTGTGGAAGAAAAAAGAAAAAGAGATGAAGATATTGCAGGGACATCTAAAAGAATGACAAGAAGAAGTGTGGATCAACCTAAAGCTGCAAATCAGCCACCTCCCAAGCATGTTATGGAAGAGGTCAGTCAGGAGCAAAAATAGGATAACAAACAAGAGGGCAAAAAGAAGGGCAAGCATCCAGGATATAAGTTGCAATCTGACATTGAGACAGCCATAGATCTTAAGAAGGTTCTTGAAGAACGAATCTTAAACAGTTGGGTGGAATTTACCTTGGGAGAGGTGCTTGGCATTGCCAAGCGAGAATTTCATGATGAGATCATTGACATAATTAAAAGGAAGCATCAGTTTCTTGGTGATACCACTAGTGCATTGCTGCAATTTGAAGAGGAAACTGGTTTGTTGGGTATTCGAGCTGAATATGAGCATGAAGTAAGTATAGGATTGTCTATGCATGATGCTATTAATCAGTGCACAGCATGTGAAAAAGAGAAGAAAGTGGGTGAAAATGCATTGTCTTGTAGCAATATGCATGGTGGAGTAAGGCAAATGCAACAATATGGAGAAGAGACTCTAGGATTTATTCCTCGAAGCCACTACACAAGAAATCATTGGGCTAGAACTACCACTGAAATGGTAGTGAAAATAAGGGAGCGTGAAACTCCTTGTGTTGCTTTACTTGACCATGGGTCTGAGATAAATGTCATTGAGCGTGGATTGTATGAAAATGGTGCATGGCCTATAGACACTGATCATGGTTGGCGAATGAGGGCTACAAATAATTCTTCAGGGGAGCTCTATGCTGCATGTCCTAATGTAAAAGTGATGATTGGTGATGTACAGGAAGAGCAACACTTCTTTATGCAAGATAATTCCTCATATGCAGTGATTTTGGGACAGCCCTATATTACAGGTGTGCATATGGAAACAAAGGTGCTTGATGATGGTTCTGCTTATGCGAGACTCAAAAGCAAGGATGGGAGAAAAGCAGTCCAATTTCTTACTGTTTGTGTTAATCATCCTAGAAATTGGGATACGTTTCGAGAGTATCCTTTGGTTCCAAATGCAAGGGAATCCAAAGACCTAGATTTTCATTAACCATTGTTGTAATGCGGGGCTACAGTAGTGTTGTTCAGTGGGTGTACTCGCCTCTTGATGAAATGAAGTATGTATTTACTATTGGTAATTTTCAGTTTTTAGCAAACAATTCATGTTGGTTTAAGCCTATGGAAGCTATGTGCAAGGCTGAACGCATATCTATGAAACATGCTACTAAGGAATTGAGAGCATTGGGACTGTTAGCTGAAAATGAAGGCATTTCAAGCATGTTTTATGGGTTGAATATTAATGACACTATGGCTGAAATTTCAGCAACTATACATGTAGAAAATGAGGCTGAAAACAGAGTGTTGTCAGTATGTTCTTTGGACATGTATGATGTTATAGCATTGTTTGCTCAATAGGAAGGATTACAATGGGTTGAAACACTTGTGGAGACAAAGTATAAGACAGTTGACAAAAAGGTGAAACCAATTGCTTTGCCACTTCCACCAGAGAGTGAGGGTATGTATGAAAAAGTGTCGAGGCAGCCAAGCTTATAGGATCCTAATGATATAGGTCATCAATTTACATCTGAAACATCACAGGAATTGAAAGTTGGTGCAGAAGGGTTTCTTTTGCCTGCTGAGAGAGACTGTTTTATGCAGATGTTGGCTAGACATGGAAAGGCATTTGCATTTCAACCAAGTGAAATAGGTTGTGTGGATCCAAATGTTGTCTCTCCTATGGTCATATTTACGGTGACACATGTACCATGGAACTTGAGGCCTATTCCAGTGCCTAAAGCTTACTTGCCAAAGCTAATGGATTTGCTAAATGAGAAGATTAGCATGAAGATCTTGGAGCCTTCTTCAGCCCCGTACTCAAATCATTGGTTTACTGTGCCCAAAAAGAATGGGGCTTTGAGATTTATTCAAGATATGCATCTGGTCAATAAAGTAACCATAAGAAATGTGGGTGCAGGTCCTGTGGTTGATGAATTTGTAGAGCCTTTTGCAGGCAGAGCGATTTATTCTTTGGGTGATCTTTACTCGGGTTATGATCAGTTTTAGCTTGCAATTGAAAGCAGGGATATCACAACCATGAAGACTCCCTTGGGGTTAGTATGGATGTGTACTCTCCCACAGGGAGCAACAAACTCAGTGGCGCACATGACAAATTACTCATGGATTTTACACCACAATTGACTATGTCCTTCCTGGATGATGTTCCAATCAAAGGGTGTGCAATGGATGAAAATAATGAAGAGATGGATGCACATGGATGCAGACAGTTTGTTGCAGACCATGTTATGGATTGTGAGAGGATTTTGACACATCTAGAAGAGGTGCATTTAACTTTTTCTGGACAAAAGTCTGTCTTTGGAGTTGAAGAGGTCTTGATCATTGGGTATATGTGTGGTCCTTATGGGCGAAGGCCATCACTAGCAAAAATAGATGGGATTGATAGAATGCAAGATGTATGCACGAATGTATCAGAGGTGTGTAGATTCTTGGGTGCATGTGTGTTCTATTTGATATGGATTCCTCACTTTGTAGATGTAGCCGATGCTCTTTATTAGCTTCTAAGGAAAGGTCAGAAATTTCATTGGGAAAGGAAGCATCAGAAAGCAATGAAGAATTTGAAGCAACTTTTAAAATTTGCTCCTACATTGAGAAAGGATGACTATTCACATGGAAAGCCTATCATTATTACTGTTGATACAGGCCCAATCGAAATTGGATGGGCAATTGGGAAAGATAATGAGGAAGGGCAAATATATGCAATTCGCTTTGGTGCTAAAGTATTGACCGAATGACAGAGAAGATATCCACAGGTTAAAAGAGAATTATGGGGAATTGTGACAGCCCTTAAATATGATAAGGAGTATTTTATGGGTGCTCATGTAGTCATTGAGACTTATTTTTTGCCAGTATTGGGTATGATTGCTAGTTGTGCTACTCTGGACATTGCTATGCTCCAATGGATTGCATACTAAAAAAAATTGAACCCTAAATTTTAGCATATTGCAGGAAGAGATAATAAGACAGGTGTTTGATAATGCTACTTATGCATTAAATGAGCTAGATGGGATAGCCATCAAACTTCCGATAGCAGGGAAAAGAATCAAATTATTCATTGGCACAAATCTACTACCTATGAGTTGCCATAATTGGAAGAAAATAGTGGTCATGATACACAGGCTAGCCAATAAGATATGGAAAATGAAGAAGCGAAGGATATGGTTGCAGAGGATGAGGAGGACTCAGAATCCGGTGACAACTAGGATTTTGGCACATACCAGAGGATGTGCAGGTTCAGAGGGGGTGAATATCGTGATGTTATGAGGACACAGTGTGAAAAAGTATGGAATGCATCATCATCCAACTTCGTTATTGATCTAGAGAGTCAATGTGATCTGAGCCATTAGTACTAGTGTCAGTTGCATGGATTATCCAAAAATACTAGATTTTTGTATAATTTTAGCCTATTTTTTATATTATTTATTGTAAAAATCTGAAAAAGTTAGAAAAAGCTTCTAGATTAGGGTCGCATCTCCTATCTCTACTTCCTTTTTTGGTGCGCAAATCGGATGCCATATGCGTACGTAGCAAGCGCCGGAAGGTCCCCAAAAACAAAGAACTCTACTTTTTGCTCAAAAACCAAGAGAGAAAATTTGCACGACACGAAGCAAGAAGACTAATTGGGTACAATCTCCCCCCATGCCTTGTGTGAGTACTCCACAAAGCATGTATTTAATATATTATTCATCTCCAAGCTAAAAAATAGCCCAAATTTACAATTAGCATGCTTTAGCTTTTGTGTTTGCTTTTGTCCAAATAAAGAATAAAGCGGTTGGGCGCCCAAAGAGTCGGGCTATGCCCAAATACAATGTCCAATAATAAATATTTAAATCGTGTGCCTATGCACATACAAAATAATAAATATATGTCAAGCGCTTTAATAAATAAGCGCATCAAAATAAATATTGGCGCCACACCTAAGATGCGTGCCCATCAAAAATTATAATTTCTTCTAAATAACTTGAATACATGCTATCGCCCAATGCTTCCTAGCGTCACCCCCACCTACTCTACACATCAACTAAAGCATTCTAATTGTTAAAAATTAATAAAATTAAACCGATAAAAGTGAATACCTAGTAGTCTTCAGCTACAAAATAAATAAATAGGTTAGAACTCAGTCCTAACCTTAATTTATTACGAGTGCGCACTCTAAACTCATAAACGTCCATTAATTTAAATATGTATTTTACAGAATCACCCACTACGGAATCATCCACTTGCACATTAAATTAACAAGACACCCGAAAAAGACATATTCCATGGTGGATTTCGTGAGATTTTGTGGTGGATTCTGTAAAATTATATTTATTGCCGAGACTCGTAGACAAGGTGGATTCCTTGTGTGAAAAGTCGATGGGGACGCCTGTCCTTTTCGGGCGTCTCGTTAATTTAATGTGCAAGTGGGTGATTCCATAGCGGGTGATTCCGCAAAATACATATTTAAATTAATGGACGTTTATGAGTTTAGAGTGCGCACTTGTAATAAATTAAGGTCAGGACTGAGTTCTAACCTATTTATTTATTTTGTAGCTAAAGACTGCTAGGTATTCACTTTTGTCGGTAATTTTATTAATTTCTAACAATTGTGAATGCTTCAGTTAATGTGTAGAGCAGGTGACGGTGGCGCTGGGAAGCACTAGGCAATAGCTTATATTCAAGTTATTTAGAAGAAATTATCATTTTTGATGGTCGCGCATCTTAGGCATGGCGCCAATATTTATTTTGACGTGCTTATTTATTAAAGCGCTTGACATATATTTATTATTTTATATGCACATGGGCACACGATTTAAATGTTTGTTATTGGACATTGTATTTGGGCACAGCCCGACTCTTTGGGTGCCCAACCGCTTTATTTTTTATTTGGACAAAAGCAAACACAAAAGCTAAAGCGTGCTAATTGTAAATTTGGGCTATTTTTGAGCTTGGAGATGAATAATATATTAAATACATGCTTTGTGGAGTGCTCACACAAGGCATGGGGGGAGATTGTACCCAATTAGTCTTATTGCTTCATGTCGTGCAAATTTTCTCTCTTAGTTTTTGAGCAAAAAGTAGTGTTCTTTGTTCTTGGGAACCTTCCGATGCTCGCTACGTACGCATACGGCATCCGATTTGTGCACCAGTGTCGGAGGGGTTCTTGTCGAAAGGTCGAGGGGATCAGAAGTAAAAGGAAGTAGAGATAGGAGATGGAAGAGAAGATAGAGAATACACAAGTGGTAAACACTACAAAGACAAAGCACAATGAATTGAATCAATATGTATTGAAAGAACCTAGAATCTTCGCACTACTCAGAAGCAATCTCCAGGCATTAGATCTCTTAGAGCTGCTTTGTAGAACAAAACATGCATAAAAAGTACAACTCCTTCTCTGCTGCTCGAAACCCAAATCTGATGGCTCCGTTGGCTCTGAAAGGGGGGTAAAACTTTAGGTCACCTGATCACGGATCTCCCAGATCACTCCTTCTTCTTCTTTCAGTTCAATCTGCAATTTTCTGCCTGTTTACAACGATCGCGACGCGCGCGATTTCGTCAATTTGTCCCTCTTGTGAAAATTCCATAATTGGCTGAAAAAGCAACTGGCTTTTTTGCATGCCATTCTAATCTAGAAAATTTTTCACTTTTTTGGATTTTTACAATAAATAATATCAAAAACAGGCTAAAATTATCCAAAATTCTAGTATTTTCAGATAATCCATGCAACTCACACTAGTACTAATGGCTCAGATCACATTGATTCTCTAGATCAATAAAGAAGTCGAATGATGATGCATTCCATACTTTTTCACACTGTGTCCTCATAACATCACGACAGCACGCACGCACATGTAAGTGTGTGCATGCACATGATAGCACTATTTATGCACCTTTCTCAAAGATTGACTCAATAGCATAATTGCAAGGTCCCTTCTTCTCGACATCCACACTTCTCATAGACAAGTAAAACCACATGCCTCATTAGAAGTGCACCTTCTTGAGGTCTTGGCCAAATCCCTTGCACACACACACACACATTACAATGTGGTTTTGACGAGTACATGCTGTGGGACAGAGGTGTTATACGGGAACATGTTCTCACACGTACAAAGAGAGAGAGAGAGAGAGAGAGAGAGAGAGAGAGAGAGAGAGAGAGAGAGGGGTTAGAATGCAATACATCATTACTAGATCCACCTCTCTCTCCCTCCCTCCCTCCCTCCCTCCCTCCCTCCCTCTCTCTCTCTCTCTCTCTCTCTCTCTCTCCCCTTTTATTAAAGTGCAATGCAATCATTTCTAGAAATTCCTTTTTGAAAGAATTTCAAAGGTCTGATTGTATGATCTCTACATAGAATCATACCTAGGTCTATGTGATCTCTCAATTATAATATATATTAGATTAAGGCTATAATGCAAGAGCTACAATGGGAAAGAAAACCTAACTAAAGTACATGGGCTTTATCAATTAGCACAAGTGCATTAATGACCATATGTATTGAAGATAGAAACATCATTGAAAGCATGCCTTAGTATTAGGTAGAAATAAGCTAAGTAACCAATGTGAAGCAAAAATGTGATGAGGTAAAACATATATAGAGACTATGCACTTGTCCTCCCCTCTCTTTCAACTAATTGTCTCCAATATCACACTCTTAAAAAATTAAAGCCAAACCTCTTTGCAAAACACACTTGCTCTTACAAGGATTTTGAATGTATTGGTGTTGGAAATGCCTCTCTCTCTCTCTCTCTCTCTCTCTCTCTCTCTCTCTCTCTCTCTCTCTCTCTCTCTCTCTCTCTCTCTCTCTCTCTCTCTCTCTCTCTCTCTCTCTCTCTCTCTCTCTCTCTCTCTCTCATCAAATAATCAACTCAATATATAAAGGCTATTAAGGTAAACTTAACCTTGTACATCTAGTAATGGATTTAAAAATATATGTAGAGACCCTAGACACCCTAATTATCATTTGAACTTGTACAAGGGTGATGGTAGGCTCTCGGATCCTTTCATGGGTGTATTGTAGTCCAATCATGCATGCATACCTCAGGGGTCCCTTAGGTTGAGAATCTGAAGGGGAAATAATTGGTAATTGTGAGTAGATCGTATGGCAAGATCAATTATGGTGGGCATGCTAGTGTTGTAGGAATCGGTGTGGGCCAAGGTTTCACTAAGAGAAAAGCACCACCTATAGATATGAATGTTGCCTTGGGCTTGCTCTCAAGTGCAAAAGGGCTTGTTGCCTAGCCCCAATCTCGAGTTTTTTGTAGTCAATGATAGCATAGTGTTACTTTAGATGCTTAAAGAGACAAATAACCTTAAAAGATCATGAGTGGGAGGATCCAAGGAGGAGGAGGAGGGGGAGTAAAGGGAGGTGTAGATGAGATAAGTAGTGATGCCATTGCAAGCATGTTACCATTCACAACTCAAGCTCCATGCACATTGATTTTCCTAACCACTTTGGGATGGTAGTGCACGTCAAACTCTTACAAGCCTCCATGCTTGAGTAAATGTTACAAAACATGAATTGCAAGCTTCTATATCCAGCCTTGTGAAAGCTCTTGCTCTTATATGCATCTACATCAATGGAATATGAAAAAGGTGGCGTGGATGATGAAAAAGGTGAAATATTATGTGGTTGTTGTAAGCGGGTTGCAAGCTCCATCAAAAATAATTTCTATCGCACTTCCTCATTTATCATTAATAAATGTCTCCCCAAAGAGAGGGGAAAATAGAGAATTTAAGAAATTGAAGAGCCCATATGTATTACATAGTTTCGTATGATACCCAAAATAGAAAGGTGGCCTTAGAAAAAGAATGATTGAATTTTAGGTCGCTTTTTTTAATTGAAGCTTTAAATGAATGTTCAATAAATGAAAGTTAGTATTATAAAATATTAAAGGGGAACCAACACTTAAGAAATGATGTATCTAGGTGACTTCATCTGGAACTCCCAAGGAATATTCGAACTTTGTGACCTACAATCACTTCGACTCTACCCTTATAGGGAAAGCTCCATCTTATACAAACAAGAATCAATGTGAAAAAGGGGTCCAGTTTGACTTCTAAAGCCTCCTAATAGAGTTTCTAGCATTGGTCTAAGGTAGCTACTTATGTAAGGCATCTCAAATCGAAGCAAACTAGTGGCACACTTGGTTCAAAGAGGGTGAGAAACGAGGGGCAGTTATATTAAACTTGGTTTCTTTTGGGTAAATGGTTGAGCAAGGATTACAAGTAAAGATCAATTAGAATAGTTGCTTTGCAAAAAAAATTTAGAACGGGTGTAAATTGGTTGCAAAAGGCAAGCATGTGAGAAGAATGTTTACCTTGGATATAAATGTACTTGAGCTAAAGGTTACTATGTTTGCACAAGGTGTAGGAGTTGTGGATGATATTAGTATTCGGTATAAATACATTGGCCATGTAAATATGCAGCAGTTGAAGAATATGTAGTCATGTCAAGTTCAAAGTGACAGATATGCAAAAAGTGTGTGAAGCGTGCTAATTTGGAAAATAGAAAAGGCATGCATTTACTCATGATAAACATATAAGTAGATATTTACTTGATGTTATATATTCATGTGGGGTCCTACAAATACTGTATATCAATGGCTTGGATGTAAGTATTGTGTAACGTTTATTGATTATCATACAAGGAAGGTATGGGTGTATTTCATGAAGGAGAAAAGTGAGTGTTCTCTCACTTTCGAGATTCTAGAAATCTAGTTGAGAAACAAATAGTTGTGTAGATTAAGTCCTTGAGGTCAGATGGAGGGGGAGAGTACCTCTCCAATGAATTTAGAAATTTTCTAAAATAACATGGAATTCAAAGTTGGTTTATATGCAAGTACACTCTGCAATAGAATGGTGTTGTTGAAAGTAATAATATGCACATAGCAAAAATTGCACGAGCCTAGGTTGAAAAGAATTTGCTTCATTATTATTGGATTGAAACTATCTCTATAGCAATGTATATTATGAACAAGACTCCCACTACTACAGTGCATGATGTGATACTAAAGAGGAAGTTTACTAATAAGAAACCAAATTTGTCACATGTTAAAGTAGTTGGATGCATTGCATATATACATGTTCCTGATGAGCTAAGAAAGAAGTTCCAAGAGACACTGCCCAAGATGCAAGCCGAAAACTCCCCAAGTCAAGAAGATGAAGGCTCAAGGGAGCACCCGAGGTGTAGCAACACTAGCCGTGCAGGCCCCCACCAGACGTTCGGGCACCAGGTGCTTGAAAGAGGAGAAGGCAGCCAAAAACAAGCAGGAATTTGATGAATTATTTAAAGCATTCTTGAAACAGCTGCGGCTAGGGACTACACCATTCGGATCCCGACTGATATCTTCCCTGCTCGACCTAATGGGAGCCCCTTACCAGCACAGCCCCAGTCGCCCGACCACCCGAACTCACCCCGCCTCATACAAATATAATAGCCCCCATGTTGTATAAGCTACTTAACAAAGGCCATCTTGCCATAACTTTTTGTCCTTAAGTGGTTAAAGGGGTAGACTCCCTAACTGTAAAAACCTCCCTTACCTTCTACTAATACATGCCATGTCTTTAACAAGCATCGATGATATGCATCGCAGTTAGTACCATACGATTTTGATAAAGTAATATCTTTGTTTGTTGCATCTGTCATTATAATTGATGTATGTGACTTGTATGGTTGGTGGGGGCCTGGGCCTGCTCAAAGAGCTAGTAATAATAAGTATAGATACACATTACGTACGATACATATATATAATAGATGCTAGGCCTAATGATACTTAACGATACATACATGTTTAGTATAGATGGTAGGCCTAATGATAAAAGTAGCACCTATATATTCTTCTTATGTGAAAGTTTTTGCGCTAGTCTGAACTTTGTTGTATCATAATCGTCTCATCGTCAGGAATTGTTAGGGTTTGCCTGTAACCATGACATCAGGCCAATTCTGTGGCGCCATTTGAGCTCGTTCTGCAGGGCTAGCCTAGCGTATTCTTCTGCGACAAAAGACCGGCTGCCTTGTTTCAACAGTAGCTCGTTAATTGGCCATGGAGTACGCGGGAGAGGAGACCAAGAAGCGGAAGCTGAATGAAGACAGCAATGGCGCCGCCCCTTTGTTGTCCAAGGACGACCTCAAGATGCTCCTGGAGCCTCTCAACAAGGAGCAGCTCGTCGCCTTACTCATAGAAGCGTATGTATTCTAGCCCTAGTTTTTGTGAAAAGAACCTCCGCAGTAGTCTTTTTCTGCTTGTATGAAGGATGGCTTCTGTGATTAGCCATCGTAAAGAAGGACGCCGTAGTTACGGTCCAGACCCTTGCAAATCTTGGATGATCACCTCTGTTCAGGGTCATATAACCTTAGGCATGATTCAGACTCTTGTCAATATTTTTTGATGATCATCTCCGTGGATAGCCATGTATTAGACTCGTGAAATTCTGGACCGTAGCACTAGGCAAATTGTTAAGCGAACTGCCCGAAAAGTTATCCCTAATCCGGAATATTGCATTGTTGTTCGCTCTGTGGCACAGTGCACCGATAATTGTTGAGCATCGAGTATTTAGACGGCATTGTGTAGGTTTTGATCTCTTCACTCGTCTTGTGTACTCTGATGGTTTCCCAGTTGTGTTTCAGTAAGTGGAAGCTCTTCTTCTTTAGAGGATAGAATCAGCATAATTGATCAAAATGGCTGTCCTGCAAGATACAGGTGAAGCCACTGTGCAAGCCTGTCAATTGGCAGGTTTCAGATGTTGCTTAGCCTGGAGATGGCTCTCTGTTCCTGCCCTTAGTTGACCTTTGCACCATTTTCAAATGGTTTTGTTGGCTTGTTTTGTTGAACAGTCAAGGCTGTTTCCCCACTTTGGTAGTTGGATAACCTTTTCCATTATCGTTTCTGGTTAAAAGCTCTTTTTCCTGTGCAGGTGACATTATTATATGTTGACTATGAGGCCCTTCGAAGCTTTTCTTGTTTTAATGTTACTTTATGTGTTGACATTCAGGACTTGTGGTTTCTTAGTTTTCTGTTATCATTGTGACACTTTCATTTTGCATTGCCTGAGTTGGTATGGTTTTGTCTGGCTGAACTTGTACTGCTTGGCTTGATACTGCATTAGTGAATGGATTGACTGGACATGCTTGGTTGTATTATGCAGAGGTTTTCAATACCCTGCGATTGCAGATGATATTAGGGATGTTGCAAGCAAGGATCCTGCTCATCGGAAGCTGTTTGTGCGTGGCCTGGCTTGGGAGACTTCTTCACAAACTCTGCGTGATGTGAGTGCATGGATGGCGTGATTGCCTGCCTCTGGCTGTGTATATTTGATGTGTGATTAGAATTGGGTTGTCGCATGTGGCTTCCTGTTTTGTGAAGCTCTGACTGCCTGATTGTACTTGATGATGAGGTCAACATTGTATTCCTATTGATTGGCTGGCCCTGCAACTCTGAATGTTGATGGGGAACGGATTGCACTGGTGCAAATTGAGTTCTCAGGAAGGGCAAGGTTTGCAAGTGCTCTGGGTTTACAGATTGGGTAACGTAGTTGTGTTCTTTTGCATCAGGCTTTTGAACAGTATGGCGAAATTGAGGAAGGAGCAGTCATTGTTGATAAAAATACAGGAAAGTCACGGGGTTTTGGGTTTATTACATTTAAGCACATGGATTCTGCTCAGAGGGCCTTGAAAGAGCCAAGCAAAACAATTGATGTAAGTATTGGAGGTAGTTTCCTGCATGCTGAAAAGTCTATTAGTTGGTTTCATATTTTAGTAATCTATGGGCATTGATGCAGGGTCGTATCACTGTTTGCAATCTGGCCGCTACTGGAACAAACAATCCTGTAGCGGCTGTTGACCAGGCTCAAAGAAAGTTATATATTGGTGGCTTATCGTATGAAACCTCAAATGAAACTTTAATTAAAATATTCTCACAGTATGGTGAGATTGAGGAAGGATCTGTAGCATATGACAAGACAACCAACAAGTCAAGGTAAGCAGAAAATCTTCCAAAGAGCAAGCTGCTTAGATCCTCACTGAAGTGTTGAAGACTGAATTTTTTGTGGTCTGGCACACAGGGGTTTTGCTTTTATGACATTCAAAACTGTTGAAGCAGCCCGAAGAGCACTTGAAGATTCTAACAAGAATATTGAGGTACATGTTTATTGGCATACAAGTATGGGTAATTTGACATGTTAGTGCACCTCAAGTGATGTTTTTCTTGTAACAACCTCACCAGGGCCGCAGTGTAATTGTCAAGCTTGCTATTGAGGGGCAGAAGGACAAACCATCAACTTTAACCAACCCACAGCCAGTACCAGCAGTAGTTCCACAAGTGCAGCCTGGTTATTCAGTGAATCCATCATTGGCAGGTTATTCCAGATCACAAGTACCAGCAGCAGCTGGTCCTCCTATAGGGTTTCCTGGTTATCCTTCAAATTTGGCTGCAACTTATGCAGGGCAATCTGCTTATGGGGGTCTACCAGCTCCTCAGTATGGAGCTGTTACAGCTGGTGGGCAATATGGTTCTGCACAGTATGGCCAGTATGGTGGAGGATATGCAACTGGGCAAGCAGTTCAACCTGGAATTCATTCAAGTACTTTAGGTGGAAGTGGGGTGCTCCCTCCATATTATGGTGGTGCACCGTGATGAGATAGTGGGTTGTAGCATCAATTTTGACTAAGGCAATTGTAAATGTCCATGGGTAAATGTTTGTTGCCTTGTATCAGCAAGGCCAAAGCAAGCTGATCAGCAGCCTGGTGCCTGATCAGAATTGCCCATGTCCATCAAGTGTGTAGCTCTGCTGATGTTTTTCTGTGTTGTCAGATTTGTGGTAAAAAGTTGTATTTGAATAGAAGTGAAAATGCTATCACCATAAAGAGAACAATTGTGCTGATGTGTCAGCATACTTACCTACAGTGTTTGATGTTAGCTATCTTCCAGTTTTTACATTTTTTGACATAGAGCAATGCATTTCTTCTCTTAAGTTGCTTTTCTTTCTTGGGTACTGGGATCTGAGATCATAGTGATGGCTATGTTGGAGTGCTACTGGTATAACAGATGCCGATATGTTTTAATCCTATTAATTTATGCAGCTAATAGCACAAGTTGAGACATGAATAGTTAGCCTAAGGGCAGTCATGCCTAAAACTGCTGATTGGAAGATTGAGAGTTCATTTTCTCCAGAAAACAGACATTGACATTACAGTCTCTCTCATATTCAACATACTTTAATGGCTACCAGAATTTACCACCTGGAAGAAAGCACAAATGATATTTGTACTGTAGTTCTCTGAAAAAGTGATGAAGGTTTAGGCTCGGAAGTTAAGGCTGATGTCATTTAGACATAGTAATTGCAAGTTTAATCTAAAACTGTGGCCAAAAGAAAATATTGGGCATCATGTTAAAGCATGAGGAAGTCTAGGTCCAGAAGTTGAACAGGTAGAAAGGGGTTTGTCTGATTTTGGTGTGATAGCTCTCCCAAATTCATCCATTTGATGACTAATTAAATCTCTTGGTTGGATCTGAATGACATCATTCACCACATGTGTGCACACATATTGGCTTAGTTGTATGATTCTTTTAATGTTGTGGACTTTTAAATTTTGGAATTTGAACATGTAGGTGCGTCTCCTTTTTTGTGCTGAAAGGAAGTGTTATTTATGCTGAGTTGAGGGATTTGTTGTGGCTGTTAATTGTCAGCTAGTGACTAAGGTATATAATATATGAGCAATGTTTGCCAACCTGTTTCTTCTCTTTAAAGGTCAGACTATGCCACCTTATTTTGGGGTGTTGGAATTTGAATACCTATGGAGTATGCTGTTGCTGCATAGCCCAGGGTTTGAACTCGTGAACCTGATAGACAACTCACACTCAAAAATCAGCTATGACCTGATTAGAAAATAGCCATGGAAGAATTTTTTGGGGATGACGATAACACCCCCCAAAAGCATGATATCCATGCACTCAAGAGCTTAGTTCTTGTGATATATCTATGTAGTTGGCTTAGGCCAAATGAGTGACATCTAGTTTAGGGGTCTAGTGGCAGCTTGTAGGGATGGACACCTATGAGTTAACGTCCCAAGTTGGGCATGGCACTCCTTGTATAGAAACTTGTTAGGATAAGACATTTTACCAGGTGAGGGTTAGGGTGATCCTTTCTTGAGTCCTATGCTATGTAACCCCTTAAATGGGGTGCTTGGTGATTGTTGTTGCCAATGTAATGTGGGTCTCCCAAGAGCGTTTGATTGAAGGGAGTGGAAATAAGTAACAGAATTTCATGAAACCAAGGGCTTTAGTGTGATGGCACTTGTATAACCTAGCGGTGTATACTTGACTTACAAAACAAATCATGGAACAATTTTGGTATATGCAAGTTATTTTGCATATGCATTGCATTCATGTATCTTGTACTTTCAAGGCTAGCTTGTTATAAAATGTAGCTTGTGTAGTATTGTCTTGTTGATTTTGTAAACATCTACTTTGTATCTCACTAAGGGCACAAACTCTTCAATAATATTGGAACATGGAATTGGTTGTCCATAATCTCAAGTTATGTTCATAATTGTCCAAATATTAACTACAAGTTTTCTTTTACATACTGTTTAATGAAACGGCAATATGTTAGGACATCTTGGAAATGTCTCCACCATTGCATCTACTTGTAATTATAGTTAAATGAAACAACTACCATAGTACCCTTTTCTTTAATGTTTACATGAGTATTTTGTTAAAGATGTAATTAGTTGAAATGTTAATATTTTAGGACATCTTGGAAATGTCTTGACCAAGTATCTACTTGTAGTTATAGTTAATGAAACTTCTATCATAGTACCCTTTTCTTTAATGTTTACATGAGTATTTTTCTTAAAGATGTAATTAGTTTCAACTTTCATGTGATCTTCATTTAGTAGGTTTTACATATAACCTCTTCTAGCTCATTATATGGTGCACTCTTCTCTATAACTTGAGCATGTTTCCTAGTATTGTTAACTCTTTGAACCTTGGCAAAAAGTTACTAGCTATTGTTATAGTAGCATTAGTTGATCAAATATGGTGTGCTCCAAAAAGGAGGTTAATGTGGCAAAGATGCCAAACTTGCTACATTAAATCAATCCCTAAAATAACTTGATTTCAACTCAAAATAGTTAGTGCTCAAATTATTTGAGGTAATGCGTGTTAAAATGCTCAACTGCATGACTAAGTGTTGCTTTAATTAAGATTATAGAATTACTAGTCTATGTAGGGGACACTTGTATGGTACACAGAGAGCTTCAAGGGTGGCTTTCAAATTCAATCTTGTTTCTTAATGTGAATTAAATGATCACTTTTCACAAGTATTTACATGCTATGTGGTATCATGCCATAATTAGTCACAAGTGTTCTTAAGCATCTTGTAACTTTATACGCATAGCTCTTCTTTCTAAGAGATCAAAGGATGGATAATACCTCTCCTATCCAACATTTAAACATTACATTAGTCTTGATTTTGTTCTCCTTCTTTATAGCTATTGTATTCATGTTCTTTTGTAAATACATAATTTTAAGGGCTCTAATGATGTTCGAAGCTTTCAAAGTCTCTTCATTCAAGGAACCTCCATCTCCAAAAAGTATAGTCTTGATGTGCTCATGTTAGCTTTGAAGCTTGTGGCATGAACCCACTCCTCAATTCTACCATAATCATTGCATTGAGGAACAACGCCACAAAATATGAGGTGTGTCACTCATTCTTGAAGCACATGGGCACCAAGGAGAGCCTTTCATAAACTTCCCAAGTTTGTCCTTTGTACTAGACTTTTTAGAGGTCACCTTCCAAAGAAGAAGATTTAGTTAGCTACCCTAAATTCTCTTCATTCTATATTTCCATGTTCTCATTCTAGTTTTAGGAAACAAAGAATTTTATTCTACACTCAACCTTATTATACACATGATCTTTCTTTTGTTCAAAGTCTTTTTGGTCTTTTTAGCACTATGCATTCTTATCCTTTTTCTTAAATTGAAGTAAAAAAGAAAAAGAAAGCTATGCAAACTTAAAAACTTTGAATGCGTTTTAAGCTTTGTGCCTTCTTACTCTTTTTTCAACATTTTGGTTAGAAAGGAAAAGAAAGTTGTGCAAACATAAAGACTTTAAAGGCCATCTTAGTGTGACATATTTGTGGTAGACATTTATATGCTAGACTCCTTTCACCCATTGACCCTCCCTCACATTTATGCTATATCTTCTTTTTATATTGTGAGCATCTATCCATTTATATCTTTGTGTCTTAGATGTTTGCCCACTTACACCCTTGGTCAAGGCTGATGAACTGTGACAACTAAATGATTTGAGCACGAGATGGATCTCCTTCCATAGCTCCAATAAAAAAGAAGAGTTTATACATATAGTTTTGGAAGAACCATATGGCACATGGAGAAGAAAGAACCACTAGGTTATTTTATCGATTAAGTTGAAGCCAAACGATTGAGAGATGAAGGCAAAAAGCACATTGATTTGTGGGTAAATGGAGGCTTATATCCAACGGACCCATTAATAGATCAATGGCTTGAATTTCGGATGCTTCATGACACAATTAGGTTTATTGGAGATGAAAATGATATATTGTTAGGGTATTGTGATTGTTTGCAGTTGCAATATATAAGTGAGGTTCACGATATGAGACAACTATAATGGAAATGATATATTGTTAGGGTATTGTGATTGTTTGCAATTGCAACATATAAGTGAGATTCACAACATGAGGCAACTACTTTATCACAATTGTTGTCCTTGAGAGGCAAAATATGGACAAGTGAATAGACTGGTTGAGGTAGACAAAAAGTTAAAATCAATGAATGAGGAATTAGAGAAACTCAAGATGGAGAATAAATCACAAAAGGATCAAGTGGCTAAATTGAAAGCCTTGTTGACTTCTACTAGTTTTAGGTTCATACAAAGTAATTTAAAAGCCTTGACAATTGAGTACCAAATGGTGAGGGCTTCAAGAAAAGAATGAAAAAGAATATAACATGTGTTGACTCAAAAATTTCATTTCAAAAGGGGAATAGTACTCCAAAATATAGAGAACATTATGAATTTGCTCAGGGATCCAACTTCAAGCTCTCTACACAAATATGTGCGGAGAAAGATAAGAAAGGAATTTCAATATATAATTGAACCACAACAAGTTTTGAAAGGATGTGAAAATGCTTCAATTAGTAGATAAGAGTACAAAAAAAATAATAAAGTGTTGGTGAAGAATCTTCATCATCAAAGCACTTGTGCTTTTCCTAGACTATACATGCTTGCAAAAAAGAGGCAAAAGCAAAACTTAACAATCACAAAGCTCCTAGGTGATTATAAGCGTATTGAAGATTCAATGCCTTTTATAAAAGGAAAGAAAAAAGATATGCTAACTTTTCAATATAATGAATTCAATAATATCTAGATGGATCTTAGGAGGATGTAGGCACGACTTTAGAGAATATACAAGGGAGGCTCATCTTTGTATTGAAACTAGATGAGACACAAATACTAAAATACCAAAAAATGAGACTTATAAGTGATAATTCTTGCACTAAAGAATAGTGTGCAAGGTATTTGTCATTACAATGTAAGGCTACAAGGGTTTAGTTCGAGAATAATTTATGGTGGATAGGTGTAACACAAGTATCCAATGAGAGCAATGAGAACTTGAAATGGATTTTTGATCACATAAACATCCCAAGCATTATAGAATCACAAGACAAAGGAGAGCTAATTAAGGTGGAAGGCATTGGGCCATTTGCATGTTTGGGATCTCTGGTGGAGTTACAAGGGCACATTGATGCTTGTATTGTATGGATGGAATGACCTCCTCGGGTTGCTCTGAACCTAAGAGTTGCCCCATTAAGGAGCAAAGTGAATACTCGAGTGATGACCTTGAATATGAAGGTAGGCAAACATGAAAATGTATATCCCGAGGATTATAGGATCCAAATTGGGAGACCATCCTTCAAATTTCCTTGGAAAGAGTATCTATTTGTACATTGCATTTATAGATCCACTTTCTAAATAAGCTTCTAAGTTTGCATTTTGGTTACACTTACTTGATCAAGTCTACATGTGTTTGAAAAAGATATATTCATAAATGTGAATAACTCATTTCAAGAATGGGCTTTCATGGGGGCCATGTGCAACTTCAAAAGTATATACAATAATCAGGAAAATTAGATGATGTATTAGCTACTATATTGATGGGAGTAAAAAAGGCTAGAATATTTCTCTCCAACTTTGATAATATCCAACCAAATGCAATATGTCAATGTTGAAAAGAATTATGTGAATGTGCAACCGATGTGGCTAGTGATCCCCTAGTAGTAAATGATCGTATGAATGTTTGAACTTGATAACTTCATATGCCTACTAAGGCAAAATAGGAATAGTGCAAGCTATTGTTTAGACTTCAAGAAGGCAATAAAGAGTTTGATAGAAGCAAGGGTAAAAGCTTGGGTAAAAGATAGATTATATTCTACTTAGTAAGTATAATCTTTTTCTACTTTATCTCACCAGCTCATTTTTCCATGGTCTTGACGAGTTCTTTTTCTTATGTAGCACATTTTGTTAAGGCATGGACTATACGTTATTGACAATTATAGACCATTGACAATATGGAATACATAATTCATGGAGAAGTCCCAAGTGACCTAGTAAGAACATTGACAATAAGGAATACATAATACATGGAGAAGTCCCACTACCAAGCAAGAACATTCTACTTTAAATCACAAAAAGTGTTGGTAGGCAAAGAAAAGAAAAATTGCTTTAGGAAATGCTCAATACTTTTTATAAAAAATAAATTTGATGTATAAAATCAATCAACACTATGCAATAACTAAAGAAACTATACATGACCCAAATGTAACTCAATATGAAGTTCGTCATTCATTAGTATAACAAGAGTTTGTACAAGGCAATATTCTAATCACATCATTTTGTAGATGAGCCACTCAAATAACCTTCTATATTGATAATCAAGGTTGCATAATACATATGATTTGATTCTTTTGCATTGCTCAAAAGTTAATAAAAAATCTATCTTCTTTTTCTACTTTCTATTTTCCCATTTTTCTCTTTATCTTCAAGCAAGAATGAACTCCTTTTAATGCATATTCAAAAAAAGTGATTGCAACATACTTTTCAATTAGTACGACTTTGTCTCTATTTATAGGTATATGGTAATATCTTAAATATTTGGGTGAATTCTTAAATATAGATACTGGCATTGTTGGCTCGTCATTACCCTTTCTTGGCAAATCTTGACAATGTTTGAATTAAGCTTGGGTAGGTAATGTGCAAAGGTAGAATCTTGCCTAAACATGGCCCTTGTGTCACTAAAACGAGCTAGGAAGCCACCATCATCATCATAAAATAATGCCTTAAAAAAAGTGAAACGTAAGTATTGAGAATGGTATATTCAAGCACTTATAGAAATGGAAAAAAGAAACAAAAGTAGAGCTCACATTATTTTCTTTGCAACTCTCTCTTTTACCCACAGATTGATGGAATCTAGTTGAGATTCATCCATAATGACCTTTTTCTCCATCTCCTTTTCCATATGCTCAATACCAACACTTCTTTGAGTTTCTATAAACTCCCCTTCAATAGGAGTTCTCAAGAGCTTTATGTAGACAAAACCCAAGAACTTTATTGGCCTCCATAAAATTTGTGGTGTTGAGGATGGAGGATTCCTCCTTGGTATCATCTATAATTTGTGAGAGTGTGCAATAGAAGAAGGAACTCGAACACAGAGGAAGAGAGAGAGAGACAATCTGTAAGAAAAGAAGAAAAGAAACCTGCACTGAAAAAGGAACAAATACTAAATATAGGAGGAGGATTGATCAGTCCGCACACAGCCCACAGTGTCAGTGAGGGCACCAAATCAGGCTGATGATGACAACAACACATCGGAGATGAAGGAAGATGATGGAGTTGAAGAGAACACCTGCCAAGGAAGACGAGAAGATGATAATATATGTGACTACCAAGTGGAAAATGGCTATAAATAGCCAAATATCCCAAAAATTGATCGACCTGAAATCTAGGGCCAAAAATATGGCCAAGTAGCATTTAATGGTGGTCCAACTTAAAGTGAAGTCTTTGATCAATTCGAACTCCCCTAAAAAAATTACTTAATAAAGGATCTAGCATTTAACGCTAGCAAAAAATGCAAAAAACGATCAAAAAAATCTAAAAAAGTGTGGACAATGTCCAATGGGTGAGGTAGGCTGCTGAAGAATGCAGAAACTGCCCGAGAAATGTACATAAAGTCTTGATTGGAGGAGTAAATGCACTGAAATGCAATAAACTGAGTGCTCTAGAATGAGCTACCTCCTCCATTAAAACAAAGTGATAGATATGTTAGAGCTCCTAAAGTCCTTGTCTTACTCAGATTGAGGCTCATAGGCAAGAGATGTCAAGGCATGACAAACATCACTACTAACACCCCCTTTGAGATTGTGGATGTGGCTTAAGGCCAAATGAGAAATATATCTTGGGGTGGCAAGAGGAATGTCAATGTTGATGAAGTTCGGCAATGAAGACTGTCGATGAAGAAACTCCTCATGATCTGGGAAACCCCCTTTGAAACACTAGGGGCCAGGAAATCCACAGCCACATCACCAAGATCATCCTTCTTCGAAAGGGATGGATGGTATGAGGGAACCATCAAAGGAGAGAGTGGGGGATGGGAAGGAACCTATGGAAAAGATGGTGCACAAGCAGGAACATGTGTAACAATAGACAATTGCCTTGGAGGACCCTGCATAAGAGAAGGGGAATGGAGCCTATAAAGCCTGCTCCCCTGCCAACATGTTGCGATAACCTTTGTAGTATAATCCTCAATACAAACAACTTGCTCGATGAAGGCAAAGTGGGCACCAAGCCTAGTAAGGCCATAAACTGAGGGGAGTGGAAAGCCCAAGTTCGGAACATAAAGAGCCTATGAAAGGGAGCTCAACACATGGTCGAAAAATAAAGGCAAAATGCCAATATCACAAATAGGCACCGAAATAATGTCACCAACAGTGGAATGAACCCGCAAAAGGGCATAAATCCTGAACAAATCACCTCATGGAGTCATATGACGAGAAGCTCCACTGTCAAGTGAAGAAGGCTCCTCCAACTCAATAATATGAAGAGACACTAACTCATGGGTAATTGCTGGAGTGGAGGTAGAAGGCTTGGATGTTTTAGCTCCATCCTTCACTCTCGCAAAAAGGTGAGGGTACTTCTTCCAACATTTCTCCTCTCTAGATGTGCCCCATTTCCACAATATGGGCATTTAGGCTTCTTTGAGTCGGAGTCAGAGCCTGAAGAACTCTCCTATATTTTAGCCTTTGACTTCCCTTTCTTCTTTGTCCCCCCTCCCAAACTTGCAATAAAAGCTTTGGTGGAGGTGGATCCACTGGCTACCTCTTTGGCGTGCTTGTCATGCTCCAAAACAAGTGAGGCAAGCTCCTCCCATAGTAGCTTCTCCTCACGGGTCCGTGATGTAAGAAGGCTGGTATAGAAGGCATAAAATTGGGGAGGCAATTAAGTCAAAAGAATCATAGCCATATAATGTGAAGAGACCATCTTGCCAAGGGACACAAGCTCATCCCTCATGTCCTCCAACTTGTTGATATGATCCTTCATGGAAGGATAATCATCAATAGCGAGCATCTGTACCTTCTTCTCGAGAGTAATTTGATGGGAAAATGTCTTCTAATGGTACAAAGAAGAAAGCTTTGTCCACACTTCCACTACTTTTTGCAACCTGTGCACAAGTACTAGGACAGAATCCTGTAAGTTCATAAAGAGAAAAGATGAGCTCTTGAGTTAAGCTGATCCCATAAGGCTACATGGTCCATGGATGATCCAACAGTGGGATCCTCCACCATTGGATAGGGAATAGGGTGGGTAACAAACTCCCGAAGACCGAAGGTATCAAGGATACACTCCACCTTACATGACCAAAGTGAGTAGTTGGAACCATCAAGCTAGTCTTCTTTGGGCAAAGAAGGGAGTACGGGCACCTGTGTATAGAGGGTATCATGAATGGCATATGAAGGCCAATAGAATGGGCCTTCTATGAAACATGGAGAGAACGGGGAGGAGAGGGATCCTGTTCAAACGGGCTATGTGACCTCTAGTTGTCACGTGAACTAGCATGAAAATCTCTTCATCTCTCAAAGAAAGGAATAGAGTTTGCATCTTGTGAGTCAATGAAGAATTGGTGATAAGACATCTTTGATATCCTACAAGAAGACACCCACCACAAGAAATTTGCATTTTGGTCGTAGATAGCCCCAAAACAAGAGGAAACAACTATAGGATCACAAGGAAGCCAGTGTAGAGGGTCCACATGGAGGAGATAGACTATTGGCTGTACAAGGACTATGTGTGCTTGTTGAGGAGAGTTGTCACATGACCAAGGAACACACATTTGCAACAGAAGACTATCGTCGCCTAACTAAGGAAGCTTGTCGCCTCTAGCAGGAGAGAAAGTGGGCAGCAAAACGGATACTTGGCACAAGAAAACCAAATGCCTCCAAGTAGAAAATTGAGGTTTTAGCAAAATGCTGATGTGGTAAAGGTTGCCTAGCAACTTGGAATACTATACTAGGGAATTAGGAAATTCTCATATAGTTTGGGAATTCCCAATATAGTTAATATTTGGCCACATCATCAAATCTTGTCCCCTTACTTGAAAGCGGAGTCTACCCTAATTACTATATAGGATGTCTTTTCAAGTCCATCACTTTGAAGCATGCATTAAGATTTAGCCACATGGCCAAATCTTTACCCCTTATTTGAAAGTGGGACTTGGGAGATTCTCAAATTCTCTAATATGGTGTTCTGGGGTGGTCTCCTCCATGAGAAGTCATCTCAGTGTCTCTCTTAGGTGATGATACCATGCTCTGATACCATGTGAGAGTGCACAATGGAAGAAGAAACTCGAACACAGAGGAAGAGAGAGAGAGACAATTTACAGAAAAGAAGAAAAGAAACCTGTACTAAATAAGGAACACATGTTGAATATTGGAGGAGGATTGATCGGTCCCTTGCACATAGCCCACAACATCAGCGAGGGTACTAGATCAGGCTGATGATGATGGCAATACTAAAGACAGAGGAAGATGATGGAGTTAGAGAGTGCACCTGCCAAGGAAGGAGGCAAGATGATAATATATATGACATCCAAGTGGAAAATGGCTATAAATAGTAAAATATCCCAAAAATTGGCTAACTTGAAATTTGGGGCTAAAAATACGGATGAATAGCATTTAATGTTGGTAAAAATGCTAGAAATGCTTAGAAAAATCCCAAAAAGAGTGGACAATATCTCACAGGTGAGGCAGGCTAAAGAATGTAGAAACTGCTTAGGAAATGCATATAAAATCCCAATTGGAGAAGAAAATGCATTGAAATGCAATAAATTGAGTGCTCTAGAATGAGCTACCTCCTCTGTCAAAACAAGTGATAGATAGGTTGTCAGAGCTCCTAAAGTCCTTGTCTGAGGCTCACAAGCAGGAGATGACAAGGCATGACAAACATGACTGCTAACATAATTTTATTCTAATATTAGGAAGCCTTTGTAATGATTCCAATGTAGAGGTCCTTCCTAAGCCCTATGAATTTTTGGATATCATTAAGCATCATGAACTCCTTTCCCACTATGGGAATGGAGGGGAGATTCACTAGAGTGAGGGATTTAATAGACATTGGTATGCCTTTTTGCACTTCTTTCAGCCCATTACCCACTTTCAAGCTAATGATGTCAAGCTCCTTTGACATAGCCTCCTCTTGCTTAATGGGATAGACCTCCTCCATGTCCATTTTAGTATCCTCAATATTTGTGATTCTCTTGTAGGTGGTAGCAATCTAGTGAAGTCTTCTTGGTATAGCAAAATTCATACAATTAAATCTTTAGGAAATTATTGGAGCATTTTCCTTACAATTCACATTTGGCTCTAACTTCTTCCTTGATATTGGTACTGCATGAATATATTGGAATCTTCAATAACATTTTCTCACCCCACCAAGTCCTTGAAGGTATTTAACTCATATTGCATGAAATACATGTTGGACATTATGACCTTGTTTTGTATTGAATGGTGCATTGAACATTGTCCTTGCATTCTCAAAGCATGCATTATGCCAAAGTTTGTGAAGAAAGGAGAAAAAATTCTCTATTGGGGACGTCTCTCGCATTGACTTTTTCTCCAACACAGATGTCCTCCCCAATGTTTGGATATTTTGGCTTTTCAAGTAGTTTCTCTAGCCGCTTTCTCTCCAATCTCTAAAACTGCTTAATAAGATACCCTCTTTTTCAATATCTATATATTCAAATTCTACATCATCAAGAACTTTGATTGTCTATTGATTGGCCTCCATTTGCACTGAAAGGAGGATGACAAGAAGAAAAATTTAAAAATCTTCCAAGAAAGCACCCAAATTTTGCTCGAACCTTGCAATGTGCAAGGAGGCATTCCAATGTTGTCAAAATGCCTCTATTTGCACCATAGGGTCAGAGTCACAAAATGCCTCTATGCATGAAGATGAAGACATCATGTTAGCTAGGGAGACAAGAAAGCTTTCATATTGAAGAGGAGCAAGAAAAAAAAACACAAAGTGAAATTGCTAGGTGTTGAGGTTTTTCAAAATTGATTGGCACTAGCTAAAAGTGAACAAAAAGAAATGCACGAATGTGCCTTCCATCTAAAGTGTCCAAAACACATAAAATGATAGACAAAGACAATGCTAGAGCTCCTAATGTCCTCAATTGACTCATATTGAGGCTCACAAGTAGGGGATGACCACACAAGACACATGATTGCTAGCACCCCCTCTCAAATCTATTGAAAAATGAGGCAATAGAAGCAATAGAAGGCACACAAAAAAATGGATATCTTTATTCACGAGAGAGTCAGAATATATAGACCAAAGATCAACATCATCGATGACTCCATGAACTAGAATCTAGATCCTATAATCTCTCCTCTAATTTCTCCATGATTCTCTCCACATCATAGATGGTATTCTCCTAGATTCTAGCCTATACACACATGGGCATACAGCCTTACATCATAGTTTAGGTCACTCACACTAGCACACTCTTAAACACACATCTAGTCCTATGTTCACTGTGTGAATTGATGCTATCCCCCTTTAAATTTAGTCCTCTCTTGAGTTTGATTTACCAACACCCCCTCTCAAACTCAGAATGTACAATAGTTTAGGCATGACGTGACTTGCTCATCCATGACCAATGTAGGGACGTGGTTTCTCAGTGGTGTGGAAGGTGTAGGAGACTTGGGTCACAGGTTTAGCCATGACTTACAATGAGTTTACCTTTGGAATAGGTATACAATATGAAGACGAGGTTAATGTGCCGGGGTTACATCTTTATTCAAAATAAATGGTCATCAAACAAAGTTGAAGGAGTTTTAGAGGCCCCCTTCTTCTTCACTTCCATGCTGATATTTTGGTGTTCTTCCTCTTGATGCTCTTAGTCTTCTTCTTCATCATGCTCTTCTTTGTCGGTGATGCTCATGAGATAGGTTCTTTGTGCTTTCTTTCTTGAAAAACAATCCTTCTCTTTGTGGCCTTCTGGCTTGTGGCAGAAATCACAAATGATGGTGTCATTGTACTTGTATTTCCCT
Source organism: Lygodium microphyllum (assembly GCF_053477565.2). Lineage (NCBI taxonomy): Eukaryota > Viridiplantae > Streptophyta > Polypodiopsida > Schizaeales > Lygodiaceae > Lygodium > Lygodium microphyllum. The sequence continues at coordinate 108,724,569 of NC_141135.1, forward strand.
TTGCTAGAAAATACCTTGTGGGAAAGTACTTCCTCTCTTGTAGATGATCTTGTAGCAGCAGGTGGAGATTCTTGCTTGAATTTATTTTTCTTCTCCTCCTCAAGCAAAGAAGCTTCTATTTCCACTAGTCGGCATATTGGTGAGAGTTGTTAGAACATTGTCATATTTAGGACTAGGAAGGGATTCAAGTAATACACCAATTGAGATATCTTCATCAATGCGTAAATCAATACTGGCAAGTTGAGTTAGGAGATTTTTCATGTAATTCAAATGAGAAGAAAGTGAGGTTTGACATGGAAAAACTCAACTAGAAGTCCAAACTTGTAACTCTTTTGACTTGGATCCAAAGAGAGTATTTAGAACATCCCAGGTGTCCTTGGCATTGTTGCATTGATCCACATGATGGATGTAGGTATCATCCAACTCTAGCTTGATTATGGCTTGTTCTTTGTCGTTGCAAACTTCCCATGCAATGGCTTGAGCAGGATCCCAAGGCTTCTTCTCCTTTCCATTTGCAATATTCCATAAAATTTTCTTCATGAGGACTAACTTGATCCTAGTTTGCCATGTATGAAATGAAGTTCCAGAGAACTTGAAGCTTAAGTCATTATCCTTAGAAGACATCTTGACAAAAAAAAGTAATTAAATACTTTTCAAATATAATGATGACTGAAGAGAGGATCCTCTGCTAAACCACACTAGTAGGGAGTGTGGAGGAAGTCGGCCATCTCCGCAACTCTGGAACCTACAACTGTGGTCTTCAAGGGGTTTTATCTACTGAAGCACCTGTGGGTTGGGTTACAGGGCCATCATATTAGAGTGACAATCATGAGGGTTACGCTTGTAATATGCAGCAGCCTTCTCTCATGCAAACTCAAAGAAGAGGAGGCACTCGTGATTAGTACCGCACTGAAGCATATCAGTAGCGAGGGAGTGTAGTTGAAGTCGGTGGTCTCAGAAAATGATCACACATAGTCTTCCTGAGAAGAAGAGGAGGCGCTCATCTACTCATCATCAACGCCACCCGAGAGAGAGAGAGAGAGAGAGAGAGAGAGAGAGAGAGAGCATGCCAGCTCTCCTTGAGCCCACCACCTCCTCACCGTGCCTGACATCCTTACTTTCAGCAAATCCAAGCCATCATCGTTTGTTGTGTTGGTGGATCACCCCATGGCAGTGAGCTTATGGCTCGTGTGTGCGTCACAGGTGGCACTGGCTACATTGCGACATGGCTTATCAAGATGTTGCTGCAACGAGGCTATCATGTTTGAGCTACTGTTTGTGATCAAGGAAATCTATAGAAAATAGATTTGATACCATATTGAAAAATGAGGCAAAGGAAGCAATAGAAGGCACGCAAAAAAATGAACATCTTTATTCAGGAGAGAGTTAGAATATATAGACTAGAGAGCAACATCATCGATGACTCCATGAACTGGAATCTAGATCCTATAATCTCTCCTCTAATTTCTCCATGATTCTCTCCATACCACACATGGTATTCTCCTAGATTCTAGCCTACACACACATGGGCATACTGCCTTACATCATAGATTAGGTCACTCACACTAGCACACTCTTAAGCACACATCTAGTCCTATGTTCATCGTGTGAATTGATTCTATCCCCCTTTACATTTAGTCCTCTTGAGTTTGATTTACCAACAAGATCCTGGATGTGCCGGAAGGCCAAAGGAGATGCGGATCCAAGGGTGGCAAGAAGAGTGCCAATGCCAATGTAGTTCATTGATTGGTGAAGAAAGCCAGCTAAGGAGCAAGGCCCCTCTCCATATAAAAAGTAAAAAAAGTGGAAGGCCACAAAGGTCAATGGAAATGGAGAGATGTTGAATAGATCACTCTAGAAAACTCCAATTGCAGGGATAGGTGAGCCAAGTCTCTAACCCAACAGAGAGATGATAGTGAGGAACTATCGAAGGTGCATAATCTGCATAGAAACACCATGGACCAAGGGCCAAGTGATAAGGAATGGTAGTTGCATAAAAGAAAGGCCCAAAGTAGATTGAAAACCCTAAAGCAACTCCTCATGATCCTAAGAAGCCCCCTTTGAAACACAAATTGCTAGAAAATCCATAGCCACATCACCAATATCGTCCCCATCTAAAGGGGATGGGAGGTATGAGAGAACCACCAGAGGAGATGGTGGGGGATGAAATGGAATCTGTGGAATAGATGGTGCACAATCGAGAATGGGTGTGGCAATAGAAAATTGCATTGGAGGGCCCTACACAAAGGAAGGGGAAGGGAACATAGGTAGCCCCCTCTCCTACCAACCCGTCACAAAAGTGGCTCCTGTAGAAGAATCCTCAACAAAGACGAGTAGCTCAGTAAATACAACACAAGTCTTGATTCTAAGAAGGCCATGAACTAAGAGGAGAGAGAAGCCCAAGTTAGGAACATGTAGGGCCTCAAAAATGAAGCTCGATGAATGGTTAGACAATAGAGGCAAGGTGCCAACACCACTATAGGCAGCGAAGAAATGTCACAATCAGTGACGATACCCTCTAATAGACGAAGAACCTATAATAAATCACCTTGATGAGTCATAGGACTCCATGCACCACTGGCAATGACACAAGGTTGTTGAGAAGAAGAGGTAGTCAAAGAAGGCTCCTCCACCTGATAAATGTGTAGAAATGCCGACTCAGTGGAAATAGCAAGTGATGAAGTAGAGGTCGACGAAGGCTCCAATGTAGATCCACTCTTTGCTCTCGGATGAAGGTGAGTGTATATCCTCCATCACCTCTCCTTGGGGTGCGAGGTCTTCCCACAATGAGGACATGTGGGATATCCTCTACGCTACCCCATGGAAGCTATATCAGAGTCAAAAGATGACTCCAACTTCTTCCTCTTTTTCTTCTGCTTAGCTTGTCTTGTACCTATAGAGAAAACTACATAAGCATAACCATGTGCACAAAATCAGTAAGAAACTGGTTCAATATGATGCATATATTGCTCAAGCACCAATGGAAATGGCTTCTCTCAACAACAAGTGAGAGTCTTTTAGCTATGAGAAGTGAGAAGATTGGTATAGAAAACATCATATGTTGGTGATAGAAGATGTGAGAGAAGTGACATAGCTAGGTCCTCCAAAGAAATGCATGTATACCAAGGAATGAAAGCTCATCCCGAATCTCCTCCATCTTGTGTATGTGATCCCTCATCATAGGGGAATCTGTAATAGAGAGTTGTCGTAGCTTCAACTCAAGAGATAAGCTATGCCCAAATGTCTGGATCTAGAAGAGAGATGCCAATCTCCTCCAAATCTTTGTAGTAGTGTGGAGATATCGAACATGCATGAGCACATAACTTGTATAATTCAAAAGAAGAGAAGAGCAGGCTCTAGCATTCAACCGATCCCATAAAGTTGCCAAATCCACGGTCACACCATCATGAGGATCCATAATAGGTTGGGCTATAGGGACTATAACAAAATCCCAAATGTCACAATCCTTGGGAGACACTCCATGCAACATGACCATAGAGGGTAGTTTGTCCCATCCTACTTGTTGGACACAAAGAGAGGGTAGGACTAACACTTGCTTAGGAGATGCCATCAATTGGGAACTAGAAACCTTAGAAGAATATAACAGAAAGAGTAATAAGATGGTGGTCAGTTTTAAAGATCCCTAAACACGATCCCCCATAGCATACATGTCGGCCATATCTGTCCTCCAAGAAATACCTGTTGCAAGGCAAAGAAGATGCTGCCATTAGAATAAAGGTGACCAATAAGAGGTATCCTTGGGATAATCGAGATCTGTTGGGCCATGCTATAGAAGAAAACTAATTGAGACAAGATAGACTAGGATTATTTGATACCAAAGGGAACAAACAATACTGGGCAGAGAAAGGAAGCAATAAATGCATAGGAAAATAGGTCTTTAGTATGTAATTGCCAACATAATGTACTAGAAGTGTTTGAAAATGGCGTACTTGCAAAAAATGCAAAATTTCCCAAGGTTGGCCTCCTACGGAGGCCACCCAAACAAAATATGATGTCATCCAAGTCAAAAGGACCTATCTAGTGTGAAACATAGCAAAATTGGCCCTCAGGGCCACCCAGTATAGAATAAGCATTGCCTAGTTTGCAAATGTGTTACACAGGGGGACTAGTGACTCGCCTACACAAAACACAAAGATACAAGGGATTTACACAAAAATATAGGTAATACAGGGCTTGGTTCTGCAACACGTGTGTCGGGGGACTATTTGCAAAAAACATAGGTTTCCTTTTGTATCACCCAACCAATAGAATGGCCATCCCACCTGTTTGATGCCCCTAGATGTAGTAATGGTGGTGCACAGCTTGGTAGAGGCTATTGAGGAGCAAAACACAAAATTTCCCTTGTAAATGTAGCCTAAAAAAGGACTTCAAATAGGCTTCCCTACCCTATTTGACTCTAAGCGCAAAGTCTATAGTACGTGGGGATGATGCTTAACAAGTTTTGTTGTGGACAACATGCTCCTCTTTGAGATCTCTGGCTCCTACACATGGCTTTGATACCATGTGAGAGTGCACAATGAAAAGAGGAAAGTGAACAAAGAGAAAAAGGAGACGAAGAGAACACAAGAGAGAGAAGAAACAATGTGACTGCAATGTTGAAGGTACAAGGTTGTAAAATAGTCAGCTCCAACATGCAGCTCTAGGCATTAGAGAGGGTGCCAGATGGTAGAAGGAGGATGAGAGAATGAGGAGGGTTGACTGATCATGAAGGATCAATAATGGATAATGGATAATAAAAGTGGGAGAGCATGCTATCTATATTTAGATGAACAAGAGGGAAAACCCTAAATGTGGTCAAACCCTAAAAAATAGCCAAAAATGCACAAAAAATAAATGCACTAATGTGCCCTCCATCTAAAGTGTCTAAAAAACATAAAATGATAGACAAAGACAATGTTAGAGCTCCTAATGTCCTCATCTGATTGAGGCTCATAGGCAAGAGATGTCCACACAAGACACACATGACTGCCAAATTAGAGAGACCCCAAGTTGTTATGCTCTTGAATATCACTTGTAACAAACCATATGTTCCACATGAGATCATGAGAGAAAAGTTTGTAATGTCTTTTATGGTCATGGAGGGTGCTCTTGCTTTTATTCAAAGAGTCCGAGCTGCTATGAAATCCTCTATGGCAACATTTTCTAGGAAAAAAAAGCAAATAGACGTATTAAATCCTTTAGGTACCTCCATCACACAACCTTTCTAAAATCAAAATTCAAGCATGTATCTCTCTCTTTATTTGCCTTGCATGTAGAATTAAGGTAAATAATACCTAGACCCTATGGCGCATAGTCACACAACCTTTCCAAAATCGAAATTCAAGCATGTATCTCTCTCTTTCTTTGCCTTGCGTGTAGAATTAGGGTAAAAAATACCTAGACCCTATGGGGCATAGGGAGCCTTTTGAACACCTCTAAAATGGATCCTTGTGCACCATAAGGTTTAGGCATCTTTGGCATTAAATTCTTTGTATGAGATGGAGAAACATAGATAGAGGCTTGAATTTTCCTTTCAAAAACCATGCTCAAGAACACCAACTTGAAGGTCAACCCAAGATACATAAAACCTCAAGGAGAACACCAAGGTGAAGCATGACAAATAGATGGATGGTGAGACAATTCTGAGAAAAAGTCCTTTGAAAATGACACATGTAGATGCATTTATAACCTGGTCTTTGGTCATCCATGACATTTCCTCATCATGAATGTCATCATGATTTCCACATGGCAAATAGTCGGCCTCAAAGCTTGTATCCATGCATACGTTGTCGGAGGGGTTTTTGTCAAAAGGTCGAATCCACCGGGGATCAGAGGTAGGAGGAAGTAGAGATAGAAGATGGAAGAGAAAAAAAAGAATAGACAAGAGGTAAACACGACAAAGACAAAACACAATGAATTGAATCAATATGTATTGACAGAACCTAAATTCTTTTGTCTGGCACTACTCAAAAACAATCTCCAGGCATTAGATCTCTTGGAGCTTCTTCGTAGAACAAAAACGTTCATCAAAATAACAGCTCATTCTCTACTACTCGGAACCCAAAATCGAATGGCTCTGTTGGCTTCTGAAGGCGGCCTGATCAGGGATCTCCCAGATCACTTCTTCTTCTTCTTCTTCTTCTTCTTCTTCTAGTTCAAAGTGCAGTTTTAAGCCTGTCAACAGCGATCGCAACATGTGTGATTTCACCTAGCTTTCTTTTTTATGAAATCTAATAACTGACTGAAAAAGCAACTTGTTTTTTGCATGCCATCCTAATCTAGAAGCTATCTTAGATTTTTTTGGTATTTACAATAAATAATAGGCTAAAATTGTCCAAAAATCTAATATTTTTGGACCATCTATGCCACTCACACTAGTACTAATGACTCAGATCACATTGACTCTCTAGATCAATAAAGAAGTCAGATGATGATGCACTCCAAAGTTTTTCACACTGTGCCCGGTAGTGGCACGACAACGTGGCAACACATTCTATTAACATGTGTCATCTCGACTACAAAGCTTAATAGGTGTGGTTGCCATCTGGCAAGGTTGTTGATATCATCTCACATGTGTGAGAAGATAAGTATAAAATTGAGAATCATTTATAAAAATTTACTTTTACCTCATACAGGTTTGAATCTCCCCCCTTTCATTTTCTCAATGTTCTACTTTTTACTTGCCCTCTTCCCTTCTCCTTCCTTCCTTCCTTATTATCTTCCTTTCTCCCTTCCTACCTTGCTTACTTCCTTCCTACCTTAATTTTTCGAGTCCTTCTTACCTTCCTTCCTTCCTTAGTATCTTCTTTCCTACCTTCTTACTTGCTTTCTTTCTTTCTACCTTACTTCCTTGACTCCTTCTTACCTTCCTTACTTCCTTCCTTCTTGGTTTGCACTCCAAATTAAGAAGATGTAAGCCCTAATAAGAGACAAAATCCTCAAGATACACAATACTCAGAGAGGATACCCATCAATCAAGATGACACTCAACAATCACAAGGATTTCTTGATCATGGAGCACATGATAAGGAGAATGCAAGAGATGAATCATAGATAGAAGAGACCCAAGGCACAATAATTAGGGATTTCAGTGCTTCAAGCTCCAACCTTGTGACTTTAGAAGGCCAGGCCCATCAAGTTGAGAACTTTGGCAAGGGCCAGCAAGGGGCCCTTTCCCATGTAGTGTCCAAGAGAGAGAGAGAGAGAGAGAGAGAGAGAGAGAGAGAGAGAGAGAGAGAGAGAGAGAGAGAGAGAGAGAGAGAGAGAGAGAGAGAGAGAGAGAGAGAGAAGGCCAAGAGTTATGAGACACAAAGAGAGGAAGAACATATTTCCAATAAGCTAGTGGACGTGGAGAAAGTGAATGGAAGTGCATTTGATGGATGTTGAAATTTTCATTTTGATCCTTTGCATAATATGACTTATAGAGTAGTTTATGTGAGTAATACCTCAAGTGCATTTCAAGTTGTCATTGTCATCCCTTAGATGTCCCAAATGTGTTAACCTTGTTAAATGGAGAGTAAAAATCATGAAGAGTGTTAACTCTATGAAATGGAGAGTTAAAATAATGAAAAAACCAACAAAAACAAAAGAAATAAGAAATGGGCTCAAAGGGTATAGAAGGTAATATGAAGGTTGAAAAGGCCCCACAAAAGGCCCCACAAAAGACTCCATAGAAGGAGAATGAACCCTAGACCTCCACTAGAATGGCTCCTAGGAGGACATCAAGGAAGGAGGAAGAAGTTGGGGCATCTCCTAGGACACCTAAGAATACCCTAGCTAGGGATGTTTGAGAGGAAATATATAAAAAAATGTCATTGTATATATACATAACCTCTTTTATCCAACAACAACCAATACAAGCTCAATGATTTTTTTCATTTCTTCATTTATTCTTTTATTTCCTTGTGAATTATTGGTTTTGAAAATCATGTATGTCTCTTAGAATACGAGTAGGGCTTTGAAAATCTACAATATCCTCTCAAGGAAGCTCATCATATATGTAAGGTTCTTTTGTCCCTTTTCAAATCAATTCACCATTAATTCTAAATAGACATCTCATATCCATGGTGCAGATAGACTTTGAAGGGCTTCTCTTATATCTTCCAATGTTCATTTCTTGTTTACTTATAAACACTTTGGATCTTTATCCTCCAAATAGATAATTATAGTAAAGTGATTGTCACTTTTCTCAAAGTCCAAAGGTATCTATGCATCCTTAAGTCTTCTTCCATCTTTTGTACTAGAAAGCAAGATATAATGCTTTCCATGGAACATTCTATGATAAGATAAGGATATCCTTTGAACATTTGTATATTTTCCTATCCAACTGCATTGTTTGTGTTCTTTGCAAAACATATTTCTTAAAAGGTTGATCTAAAAGCATGAGTTGGAATGAACTAAAATAAATTGACTCTTCTTAATGTTCTCCCAATCTTTTTGAAGGAAGTGAGCCTTGAGTGGAAGCCTATGAATGGAAGCAAGAGGTATGGTGGAAGGAGTAAGAGCAAGATACACAAGGTGTGGGAACTCCAACAGTCACAATGTGTGATTGGCCTTCCCTTATTCAAATGTCATTGAAAGAATAAAGAATGAAGTGACATTGATGGATGCCTGCCACTTGCATTGTACAAGTGTGTGGGTACTAATAGTGTAACTAACACACATGTGGCTAGGCACATATGCCTTTACCCCCAACAACCTCCCACTTAAAGGTGAATATTCCCCTTGTGAGAGGAGAGAACAATGAAAAAAGTGACAAAGGACAAATGTATATAAAGTACAACATGATGAGAAAAAGATGCCATCTCATCCTACACTCATCATCTTCCTAAAAAAGGAAAAAATTTCTATTGAGATTGCAATATTCTAATCAATCGAGATCTTGACAAGCTCAATAGACTTGTCCTCTACCACCTCCCTGATGAAGTAATAGCGTACCTCAACGTGCTTTTTCTTCACATGAAAGATGGGATTCTTGGCCAATTGAATAGCACTCATAGGATTCAAATGTAGTGTAGGGATCTCATTAGCCACCACCAAGGTTTTGGCCTAATCATAGAGCCTCGTTGCAAGCCTCAATGTGGCTGTAACATACTCGGTCTTAGTAGTAGAGAGGGTTGTGCATTTTTGTACCCTAGATGTCCAAGAAATAGCAATTCTAGCAAAGGTGAATTCATAGCCAGAGGTGGACTTCCTACTATGTTTGCATGTCCTACATAATCAGAGCCAGTGTACCCCATGACTCATGTATCGTGGCCACCATGACATATGTACATATCTGATGTGCCCTTTAGGAACCTCATGATACCCTTCATGGCATTCCAATGCTGCATGCAAAATGTAGCCATATAGTGTGCCGCCATGACTCCCACTGTAAAGGTTATGTCAGGACGAGTGTCTATCATGGCATACATCAAAATGTCCACTGCAGATGCATAAGGAATCTTGGCCATCTTGGCCCTTTGCTCATTTGACTGTGGACATGAATATGGACAATTATCTTGACTAACCTTCACATGAGAAGTAGAGGACAGCCAATAGGCTTATCATCTTGCATATGAAACTAGTCAAGGACTTTCTAGATATACTCCTTTTATGACAGATAAAGGAGCCCTTGAGAGTAATCACGTTGATGTGCATCCCAAGAATATGCGAGGCCCATCCCATGTCATTCATCTCAAAGCTCTTATTGAGTTGAGTTTTCAAGGCAACTAACTCATCATGAGCTCTCCCAGTAATAAGCCTATTATCCATATAGAGTATCAAAATCATAAGGCTGCCATCACAAGCCTTCTTCATGTATAAACATGGATCCATAGCACTATGACTATATCCTTGGGAATGCATAAAAGCATCAAACTTGTGGTACCATTCCCTAGATGTTTGCTTAAGGCCATGAAGGCTCTTTCTCAACTTGCACACTAAGGATTCCTTGCCTTTTACCTCAAAGCCCTTAGGCTACTGCATATAAACCTCATCATGCAAGTCCCCATATAGAAAAGCCATCTTTACATCCATCTAACAAAGATTGAGATCTAGCGAGCAACCAATGCTAGTACCAATCGTCATCTTGACCATAGGAGAAAATACTTCATCAAAATCAACACCATATTTCTACTTGAAACCCTTAGCTACCAATCTAGTCTTATAAGTGGGCTTGGGGCATCGAAGGATACTTTTCAACTTGTATACCCACTTGCATGGCAATGCCTTCTTTCCACTAGACAAAGGAACCAAATCTCATGTATAGTTTGTCTGTAAGAAGTCAAAATCCAACTGCATAACCCTATCCTATGAGTGATGATCATCTCTATGCATGGCCTCATCTCATAAGAGAGAGGCTCACATGCATCTGTCACCATAACATAATCCATGGAGGGTGTAAAACCCTCAAGTTGACATCTAGCTCTAGTAGAGCATCTCGAAATAGGCTGATCCTACACAACAATAGATCTTGAGCCATTGGAGCATCGACTTTTGCAAGCTATCTAGTTGGATGTATGGGAGTAGGAGGCTCCTCTTGAAAGATTATCTTACATATCTCAACCACTTTCTCATGTTGTTTATGCATCTTTTGTTCATGGAAAATGACATCATGATTGCCTCCAATAACCCAACAAGCCTATGGATCCCATAGGCAATAGCCCATCTCACCTATATCTCCATAACCAAAAAATATGCATTTCATGGACTTAAGATTTAGCTTATTGTGCTTGTCCTTGGGAACATGGCAAAATGCCTCGCAACCAAAGATGTGTAAATGAGCATAAGGATGGAGGTTTACAAGTCCATACCTCCTCTGCAACCTAGCAATCAATAGTAGTACAAGGGGACCTATTAATCAAGTGGACGAAAGTAGTAATTGCCTTAGCCCAAAAGTGTTGCAGTAAGCCTGCCTAGCTAAGCATACTGTGGACTCTCTCTCCTGAATCATCTTGTTCACTCATTTGGCAATACCATTATGGGGAGAGGTGTGTGGGTGGTCAATTGATGCTTAATATCCCACTCATTACAAAATTTCTCAAAACCTTTCGAGACATACTCAACCCATTACCTAACCTTAGGTATTTCACCTGATACCCAAATTAGTTCTCAACAAGAGCAAGACAATGCTGAAAGGTAGCCATGACATCTAATTTTTACTTAATAGGGTAAGTCCAAACCTTATGTGAGTAATCATTAACAAAGGTTGACAAAGTAATTTGCACCAGCCTACTACTAGCAATTGATAGAGCATGGGACCACATCTATCCAAATGAACAAGAGCTAAAGACTCACCCATATGCTTCATGCATACTTCTCATGCATATTATGGGTCTGCCTACCATATAAAAATTGAACACAAGACTCAAAACACTTGTAGTCTAGGGATAGAAGATACTACAAACTAGTAAGAATTTTTATTTCTTTGAAAGATATGTGTCCAAGGTGACGACGACAAAGAGATACATGTGGAACTATAGCCACAGCCAAAACATGGTCAATTGATCCAAATACAAGCAAGGAATAGAGGGTATTAGACTTAGCACCATATGCAATAATAAGATTCCCATGGGTAATCTTTCATAAGGAATCACCAAAAGAGACAAAATAACCTACATCATCCAAGGTACTAGTAGAGATAAGGCTCTTCATGATAGCCGATACATGACATATATCAGGAAGAGTGAACATGCTGCTTGAACCAAAGTGTAGTTTGACATCACCAATATCAACTATCTTCAAGGCTAGGTCTTACCCAAATGGAAATGATAGGAGTGAAACCACTTTCTATGAGGGGTCACATGAAAGGAAGCCCTTGAATTTATCAACCAACACTGAGTATATCTTGACAAAGTAGCATCAATCAGCCTCCTGTGAGACATCCAATGAAGAAGCTGTCAAGATGAGATCATTAGACACATTAGGGCTGTACCACATTGATATTCTAAATCTTGATACTAGACTTGCTAGGCACAATGTTGCGTTCATGATTCTTCTCTTGCACTTTCTCTTTACCCTTTTCCTTGTGCTTGTCTTCGCACATTTTATGGCATTGTCATCGAATATATCTTTCTTTCCTACAATAATGATAAGACTCGACTTACGACTATGGAACTTACTACGAGGCTATCCATGTATCCTAGTGAGAACTTTAAGAGTCTCTACCATGGCCATTTTCTTCTTGTCAGCCTCTCACAATCAATGCATGTGATGTATGAGAAGCATCTACATTCTTTCTATTCACCTCTTCTCTCAAGAGGGCACTCTCAACATCCTGCAATCCTTTGAAGTATTAGCACATAGAGTCATATGGAAAGTATCCCATGACTCAGGTAGAGTACCAAGTAGAAATAAAGGATGCAAAGGATCCTTGAACTTAATCTCCTATGAAGCTACATAGCTAATAATGGAGTGAAACTCATTCAAATGTGTAGACATAGAAGTCCCTTCCTTCATGTGAAGGTCCCCCAACTATTTTAGCCAATACATTTGAGATGTAGGACCTTGCTTGTCATAAAGATTCTTAATCTGTATCCAAAGCTAATATGCACTCTGTCAATCAACATTGTAGTCAACTTTCTTAGAGAGTGATAAAATGATCGTGGACTTGCATAGCTTATCCAGTTCATTAGCATCCATGTTTTTGGTTTTTGCACTCTCATTTTTTAGTGGACTAACCTACAATTTCTCCACTAAAATGTACCATATGTATGTCTTCCAATAGTTGTAGTTGTCCCATCTAGTTTTTCAACATTGAAGATAGCACTATCATGAGAACCATCGACCATAATGAGACGAAGCAAGTGTATAGAAGGGCAAAACATGTTGCTGTAATTTCCTAAAAATCAGCCTCAAAACCATTGCCAAATCAAGCTGTAAACAAGAAAGATTGCCAAGGTAATGAGCTATCCACAAACTACAATAAAGAAACTCTCAACTACATGTAATTGCCCCTATAAGAAACGAATAGATCAGAAATGACATGCTAGTGTAATAAACTATAGCAAATAGGTCAACAACCCACTGTGAGCATTCAAGATGAAGAAGCTACGAACGACCAGGATTGAAGACTGTCACAACTATAGTGTATTAGTAACCATACATGCAATAGGCATAGACATCATGCGCACAGGGTAGGCATGAAGGATAAATGAAGAGAACTGCCAGATGCATAATCCATTGAGCAAAGCTCAATATATAACCTAGAAGCATATAAATACCATTGACAACACCTTGATAGACATAAGTGCAAGGTCCAAGCCAAGTGATCAAATCAACCCATGATGATAAGGTAATTGCATCCAATACATATCAAGAGAGCATGTAAATGTCACAATGAGTCCTAGTGCCTCACTATAGTACACTCAAGCTCAACTACAAATATCAAGTGCTCTATGTAACATCCAAGTGTCAAGTAGCAACTTCCACTAGAAGAAAGACAAATTCCAGACAAGTTAAGAAGCTCAATATATCATGTGTGTGGCATCTAGACATCCAATATCCATATGATAGATATTCAAAAGCATGGGACCCAAGTAGTTTGCAAAGCTCTTACTATGGCATCCAAGTAGCATCCATAATAGTGTGAATGACAGCCATTGTCAATAAAACCAAGCTCCAATCTCAGCTCAATAGCATGCTAGGAGCACAACCAAGCCTATAAGATGAATGGTATATCCCAGTGTAGCATCCAAAGTGCTCGGGGAGCATCCAATGACAATAGGCATATACTTTTCCTAGATAAATGACATTCAACACTATTATTATAGCAATGAAAGCTCTAAGAAAAGTGAGTCAAATGTGTGCTCAAATCAATTTAATAGCATCTCACATCAATGCCATATCATCCCCCAAGTATTCGGCATCAATACATGTGCATACATGCATCGTGGGAAGCATAAACAAGCTCCGAACATTGAACTAAAGCCTTTATAGACTTGTATAAGCAACAAGTCTACTACTTTATACAGCAATGAATTAAAGTGTATGAGCTCACATCTCATGTCTAGTTTTCAATGCCAATTCCAAGGGTGCTCGAGATGATTACCCAGATTCCAAAGGCTACACAGAAGGTGGGAGAGGTGTCAAATCTGTCAGGGAAAAGAGCTGCCTAAACAAGCATAAACACATGGGCTATTGATGGAGGGCCTGCTTCACATATTGGCCTCAATAGGCCTTGTGGCAATGATCAATGGCCTCTAACAAGGCCCTTGATCAATACTCAAAAGGTCTTGAGGAATGGTGAAGCAATGGAAGACCAATATGAACTTCAAGATGTGAAGCTATGGCTACCAATAGGGAAACCTTGTTGTAAGTATTTGAATGGAACTTGCTACTGGGTCGATCTCGAGCTCTTGGGAAAGATGGCTTTGATACCACTTGAAGGGAGTGACCCCTGAGTGGAAGCCCATGAGGGGAAGCAAGAGCTATGGTGGAAGAAGCAAGAAAGCAAGAGCAAGAGACACAAGATGTGGGAACTTCAACAGCCACAATGTCTGATCGGCCTTCCCTTATTCAAATGTCACTGAAAGAATAACCAATGTAGTAACAATGATGGGTGCCCACCACCTGTAGTGTACAGGTGTGTAGATACTATTATTATAACTAATACACAAGCAACTAGGCATATGTGCCTTTACCCCCAATACTTTTGAGAACATTGACTATCTTCGATAATCTTCAACTTGAAACCTTGGATGGTTCCATCATTGAGATTATCCCACTTTGTTAGTTTGTTGAGGTCAAGTGAAGAAAGTTCTTGCAATCTTCCAAATGCCTATGTATTTTTTGGAACAATGTAAGATGTAAAGAAAAAGAATATATTTTTATCAATGAAGAAGGATGAATGACGATCATGTAAATAAGGTTATTGAATTTTGTGTACATGAGATTGAATGTACTTGTGAGTGACTTCGCTCATTGATGTTCCACATTGATGGATAGAAACACATTTGCCCAACATACTCAAAGTTAGTCTATAAGGTTAGTAAATAATACAAAATAACATCAAAAGATACAAAAGGTTAATCTTCCTTAAAAGATAAACTTTGTTTCCTTATAGTGAGATGAAAAATATTACTACATAGAAGACACTAAAGAAGATCCTTTGTAGTATACCTATGTTAAATGCATGCATACCATTTTTAATCATGTAATCTAAACCCTTGAGTTCATCCCTTACAATGAAAGCTTGGAATGAAATCTTGGATTTTCTCTTTTCTATTTGTTGATTTTGTGAGGACCTTTATAAGAGGGAAGCATTAGTATCCAATCATGGAGGTTGTAGATTGGTAGATACTACATATTATCCTCTCTTGTGTTATAGCATGTACACATTTGTATAGATTTAGAAGGTTGCCTCGAAGAAACCATGGAAGAAGAAGTTTGAAGTATTGATGAGAAACGAGGTTGGAATAGAGGTAATGTAAAAAGGAGTTCGGAGGAGTTGAGGTACCAAAATAATGAGAATTATGAGATGAATGTATAGTCACAGAGTAGAATTGCAAAAACTTTTAAAATATCCCTTAGATTGATTTTAAAATTAAAAGAATTTTAATTGTTTAATATGAGGCAACTTTAAAGGAACCTAGTTTTCTAAGTCACATCAAGATATCGAAAGCAAGAAAAAGGAGCCAACAAAGTATCATTATTAAGAATAAGTCCTTTGGTTGGAATTACATAGGAGATAGGTTTAGAGGTCCCTCTTTAACTTTTTACTAGTGTTAGAAGAAGTTTGGCCAAATTAATAAAGAGCCAAATGTTGCATTGGACCACACATGGTAGTATGCCATTGGTCTATTCACTAATCTCATCATTCGTGAACACTAATTAAAATATATTTTCCCCTTGAAATTGGCCCTAATGCTTGATTTCACATAGGATGTCCCATGTTAATGACAACTCTTGGATCATATACTTTGCCATGTCTTTTCCAAAGGGTTTCAATTAGCCTTTGAGAATGGACAAATTGTTGCCATAGAGGAGGCTATAGGTACACTGATAGAATTCAATATTTGGGTCCTACCATTAAGTCCTCTAGGTAGGCCATTGTAATTCATTTGTCCCCCAACTTGATTAACCCATTGGAATTTTTGTTTAAAAGAAAAAGAATGTCCTTGGGATAGCCAAGATAACTAAATACCTAGTTGAGCTTTAATACTTTTAAGTTGTATTTTCTGCAACCCACTACTTCTAATTATGATAGGGTAGGAAGAACATTTTAGTTTTCCTACTAGTATAACATGCTTGAGATGAAAGCAAAGAGCTTGTATACTTGCAATAAGTTATCAAGATTTTTTTTTGAAAACTAGAATATTTGACTTGTCATTTGTGAACATCTTAGCCTATAATGGTAGGTTTTTTGGGATAGCCTACTAAATCTTAAACTCAATCATTCTTGATATTGGATTAGTGATAATGGAAAATGATAGGGGAGCCAAAGGGCACCATTATCTCATAAATCTTCCTAGTTGAAAGCTCTTGAGAAGTAAAACCCTTTATGTATATTAAAGTGGAGACATTGGAGAACAATCTTGATACCATATTACAAAATGCTATATCGAAACCCATGGTCTCTAAGGTGGCTATAATGAAGTTCCACCTCACATAATCATATTCTTTATCCATATCCATATTGACCAACATGAATTTTCCTTCCCTCTCACAATAAAGAAAGAAGAAAGAAAGTTATACTAACACCCTCTAAGATGCCTCAAAGGCATACATGACAAAATGACAAAATTTCATATACAATCCACTTGGGGGTGCCATTGTCACAAATGAAAAAAAAATAGCTAATGCCTCTAAAGTAGCATGCTTAGGCTCTTTGAACTTTTTGCATTGCCACCTTTAAATAGTGTCAATTTTTGTAGCAAGATCAACTGAGAAATCAAGATTTAGAATACCATCATGGACTTGCCATATACAAAACCATATTGATCTCTACACAAAATTTTAGACAATGAAAATTTAATCCGAAGGGTCGTCATCTTTGCAACAATCTTGTAGCATACAATTAGGCACTGTAAGAGGTCCCCCACATTGGCCCACCTACAATATCTTAGTAGAATTAGGTATTATCTTGTCCACCAAACAACTAGCCCATGTAAACTAGGAGATTTTCCCTTATTCATCTTCCTTATTAGAATCTCCAACTCCTCTATCGAGAATGGACCAACTCACCTCTATTGAGACCCTTGTAATGCATGGTGCTAGGACGTCCTTCAAGTCTTCAAAATAGCTAATATATTTGGAGCATACCCAACAATTGAAGAAAGGTGCTAAAAAAATACATTTGGAATAGATACACTATCTCTTTGTATAATTCCACTAGCATCTTATATTAGAGAGATGGTCTACATATGCTTCTTTGTCTTTAAGGCCTCAAAGAAGGTAGGGGATAATGATTCCCCTTCTATATCAAATTTGGCTATTAATTGCACCTAAATACCACCAACTTGGTATTTTTTTGGAGCTTTAATGTGATCTTCAATATATGGAGACAATCATCATTAGGGTGAAGAATAAGAGCAATAAGTATAACAATGTGACAATGACAGTATTGAACATTTTTAAAATGGCAATGATAGAAGCTTGGGGTAATCAATACTTCACTCACTATATGATCAAAAGTTTTCATTGTTATGTTTCTTTATTATCTAACTCACATAAGTTTTTTAATAATATTTATTTATTTTTAGTTGTGAAATATATTTTAGACAACCATGCTTTATATTTCATCAAGCCATATGAAATTATATCTATATAGTCGATCCAAGCTATGAAAAAATTTCATAATCAAGTGAGAACAAAATACTTCAAATACACAAGACATGGAGGTGGAAGAGCCAAAGCAAGTAGTTTATTAGATGTCTTTCAATGGTTCTATGAATAAATTTAACACAAACTCAAGCTTAAAGACATAAACACATCAATGGTTATTGAAAACATAAAGGAGAGAAATCTAAACTCTTGGGCAAAGAAGAGATTTTTAGAATGGTTACAAACTAAGAAAAGGGAAGGAAAGAGATGGTTTCAAGAGACTCTTGACTCTTTAATATCTTTTAGTCTAATTTCTTTGGTTTCATTCCACTTAATAAAAACTTTACATTTCAAGAATTCCTATTTTCTATAGCCTAGAGGAGCTTCAAATCTTTTGCATCTCCTATACGGGAGAGTAAATAGGATCCAAGAACTCCAAAGTATCTAGTTTAGATCCATTATAACCAAGCATGTAGCAAAAGCTCTTATAGCTTCTTCTTTCTCCACCAAACCTTGCAGTGGTTCAACGTTCTCAACATCCTCTTGAAATACCTATACTTTCTCTTCAACCTCTTCATTTATATACAAAACATCTTCTCCCTTCTTCTCTTTTACTTTATCTGAAGAAGAATCTTTCATATATTAAAGATACACAACAAAGCCTATGTCTTTGTGGACCAAAATACATTGTTGTTAATCCATATGATGATAAATATAATTTTTTACACTCTTTCTAAATTCCTCATCAATAAGATTCCATCTAGTAAGCAAATTTGTTCTAGAAGAATTACTTGCTTGAATAACATTACTATAATGAACATAATTGTCAATTTTGAGACTCTCTGCATATCAAAAGAAACATTTAGCATATCCTTGTTATGGTTAAACTTGGACATTTTTCTGTCTTCTGAAGAAAATGAAAGAGTCTATCATCACTTATATCCTTTGATGCTTCCTCTTCCATTCATTCCAAAGATAGCTTTCTATTTCCAATATGAATAAATCTAACATCTCTCAAATATTAAATACATACAACATTATGAAACATAAAGGAATTGTGTAACGTGCCCGTCCAAGCATGTTTTTAGCGGTCCATCAAGAGACGAGTCTAAGCGATGCTGCCCAGCACTCCCATGGAATGTCATGGGGTTTGTTGCGCCCAGGGTTTCTCGAGTCCACCTCGCAATGGAACATTCACGATCAACAAACCCACTGGGATCGACCTGAAATCTGGGTTCCTAGTCGTCAAGGTCTCCTGATAACATTCTAAAGTCGGGTCCTAGACATCCTATTTTATGTAGAGATGCCCAAGTCAAAGCAGATTCATGCCACACTTGGTTCAAAGAGAATGGGAAACGAGAGGGACGTGTTACTCAACCTCTCTGCTCATAAAAGGCATAGTCCCATTCCAATCCCCTAAAACGGCATGAATCAAGATTCTAACCTAACAATACCTAAAGATCAAACGAAAATAAAACCTTGTGAGAAGCCTCCCAGTTCTCTGGAACCACCCTGGTGTAGGATGACGGACCCTTCGGGAGTTCCACACACCCGTTTCCCTTGATAGCTTTAGTTTTCTAATTAGGTCCTATCACATTTATGTGTGACACTCAAAGACATCTTCCTTAATTAATCCTTTTAGGGAACAGTATTCGTTTGCGTAAGTAATAGCACTGACATGAAAACAGAGCAAAGAGACCTTTTGAAAAACAAGTTTCTCAACTTATTTTCAAGTTAATCTTTGTCTCTTGCCCATACATGAGAAATTATATTTCCCTTCTGCCTTGTAGATTTACCCGGTCCAAATTGCATGGCACCATAATTTCCATCCATTATTTAGAATAGGATCTTTCAACACCACAAATGTTGGGCTCACGACAGTCTTCAACTCCATTTCGAACTAGGCAAGGGGTGTCCAGAGCTCCACCCGACCCCAAGAGGCCTAGGAGAGAGACACAAACTCTTTCACCACTCGACCTTCGGCTAATGAATTGAGCAGTGCCCTCTTGGGTTGAAGCGCGGTGCGACCTTGGAGATGATCCACCCATGCAAAATATCATTTCCTTAATTAATGCAATTAAGAATCAAGCACAATCAAGGCAATCGGCCCTAATATCATTTTCAAGAAAACATTCCTTTATCCCCATGGCAACTTGTCATCACAGACCCCTGCCATGAATTTACCATCAATCACAAGTACTTGGAATAATCATCCAAATGATAAACCAACAAGCAATTGAAAGTAGAAGCATTTAGGATGTTGCTTGATCAACCAATAAAACCAATTGCATTTTTCCAAACAATGCAATTTAAGACATTGAAAGTAGAAGCATTTAGGACATTGCTTGATCAACCAACAAAACCAATTACATTTTTCCAAACAATGCAAGAATAGACGCAATAACATTTCCATTGCATATATGCTCTTCCCATTGGGATCAAAGAGCGATTCTATGTAAAATTTACTTAACACTCCCTTCTTTTGGCTAAGGCATATGTTAAGGTTTTAAACATGGTACAAGACATAAGTTCTATTAATCACTTACATTGATCGATAACCCAACCTTCTTTCCAACAAGTACAAAAGTATCGGTCTTTACTTTGTCTCGGGGTTTCCTAATCCTTGAGCTCTCCACTTCCCACTAAGGCTTGGAATTGTTGTTCGTGTCTCCTCTAACCCCAAATTGGCTTGATGGAAGTAGTAGTTATCAAATGAATCTCAAGACATATTAGTTTTAATCTTTATGATTAATTTCTTATACTAGCTCTTAGCCAAGCCATGAAGCAAATAGGAAATTGCTCTCATATATCAAGCATGTTATAGGCCTAACGTGTAAATACTTGATATCATAAGATAAGTGTGAGATGATCTGAAGTAACTAGACTCCAACAAGCCTTGCATTGAGCTAGAATCTAGTTTTTCTTAATATTTGGACTCTTAGGCTAAGTACTTTTGAATTATCCAAACTTTAAACTAGAACTTTCTATTCCCGATTCTTAATGTCATATTCTTTTGGCAATTATGCTACTTGTAACCCTTGACTATGCTTTAACCTTGCAATTGTATGCACAATCTTCTAATGTTGTTCTTTTAGTGATTATACCGTTCATAACCCTTGACTAATTCTTCCTTGTAATTGCGCTATCAACAAATAAGCCGTATGCAACTAAGTTGGGTTAAAAGGAACAATCAGAATGCCAAATCATAATAATAGGAATAGGTTTAAGCTTTGCATGAATTCATGCACATGCCGAAGCAATATAGCCTATGACTCACGAATAGGGAAGATGGAAATTAGTACCTGGTATTCAGAGATGACTTAACCATACCCATCGTTGCATTCTATTGACAATAACGTCCTTACCGGTGGCTCCACTGTTGGACGTGGGATTTCTATTGGTGTGTGTCTCCCTCCATTTGGGAGCCATACCTTCAGCCTATAAATAAATAAATAAATAAATAAATATATATATATCTCTCGTCGGAGAGAATTAGCATGTCGGGGTGACTCTCTTCTATTGCGAAAGGGGGGGGGGGGGGGGAGATAAACTCGCGGAGATGAGGCTAAGGGTAATCGCACATGGTCACCCTCTAAGGAGGGGAAGAGAAGAAGGGCCCTTGGAACATTCCTTCTCTCTCTCTCTCACCCTCTCTCCCTGTCTCTTTCTGTCACCCTCTTTCTTTCTCTCTCTCTCTCCCCCTTTCTCTCCCCCCTCTCTCTCCAGTCTATCACCCTCTCTCTCCCATTATTTCTCTCGGCAGTAATGGGGGGAAAAAGAATAAGGTGCCCCTCTTTGCTTAAGGAAGGGGGGTGGGGGTTTATAGGGGAAGGGTGGGGTACTATTGGGGGGGGACAGATAGTGGGGGGGAGTGAGGTGGCACACATGTGCCCCTCCCCCCATTGATTCCATTGTTGACTTCGTCCTGATCTTCCTCATCATCTTGGCGATCGTCATTATCCTCCTTCCCATCATCACACCATCTTCCTCTTCCTCCACGTCGATTGTCGTCATCGTTGCCTGCTCCCTCCCCCTCAATGTCATCATGTCATCTCCCCCATGGTCACCTATTCGGTGACGATAAGGGGGGAGAGATTAAAAATAAAATTTCAATTTCTTTTTAATTATTAAGGGAGGGGGGATTCCTATGGCGGGGCGGGGAATATTACAAATTGAATAGGTTAATAAATTTAGAAAGAATAAGAGAAGACACATGATAGGGCCCAACCTCCCCCATGACCAAAGCAATGGTCTATATCATGAAATGTTGATTATATAGATATTTACATCATCTCATATGTCTAACTTCAAAGAAAATAAAAATATCAATCAAACTACAAAGTGTTAGGAGTTAAGAGGTTTCCTATAGCTTGTTGCAATTGATGCATAAAATTTCACGTATCGAATCACGACATTTTGAAATCACCACCACATCTAGAGCATGCTAAATCCCCCACAATGACTCCATAAGCTCTAAATTTTGATTTCAGATGAGGGAGAAACAATAAAACTAAGTGTTTATTCCATTCTCTTGTTTTATATGTGATTCTATTGCTTTTGCAAAGAAAACTAGAAAAGCTTAAACTATATAAAGAAAATAACAAAACATTCCATTAAAAAGTATTATTTTAATAAAATTATATCTTTATTGTAATAATTTAATATTATTCACATTAAATATATTAAAATTAAAGTTACATGATTTAGTTAAAAAGTACAAAAAAGCTTAAACTTATAATTCACAAATAAATTAATAATATCATATAAATAAATATGATTATATATAACTCTTATTATATGAATTTACCTAACTATTATTTATATTTAATAAATTTTAAAGTATAAATTACCTTATTTTGGCTAATAATCTACTTACTATAACACTAAATATATTAGTTCCCTACCATCTATCTACTAAGCACAATGTGACAATGTTACATGTAATACATAGGTGTAACAAATCATGACTATGTGGCAAATAGACAAAGAGAATCTATAAATAAATACATCTAACATCATCATATTATGATAAATTTTATAATATCTATTGCATGATTCCACATATAAGTTGATCTCTATCACATTCTTAGCCTTACTGTTAAAATGATAGAATGTACTCATATGAATATATACTTAGAGAATATCTAGAAAGACAATATCTATAAATTTAGGAGAATTATATAATATGGATCTAGAACATGTGAAGGATACTTTAATAACAAGATCTACCATATCCACACCTTTATTATATGTATATGCGTACACTCAACTATTGCTATAAAAGAGTGTAAGCAAGTGTGGATTACAAGTGTGTGGTTTATTCTCCATCTCATTGTTTCATTATCTCTCTCTCTTTCTCTCACCATTACTTTCACTACATGGTATCAAAGCACACCAAGCTCGCGAGGATCTAGGTTATTAGCTTCTGGCTTTTGTCTACTAAATTAATCCTTAGATTTATTTCTTGTATGCAATCAACATTAATTGCTTTATATGTAGATTAGTAAGATTTTAATCCATGTCAAGGTAAACTAACCTTGTCCACATGCACCTTCTCCTCATTATCTTGATCTCATTTTATCCTATCCACCTACTTCTTTCCAATTCTTATCATCTTCACCTACTCTTTTCTTCTTCATTATCACTTCTCCTTAAGAGAGAAATAGATATTTGTCCTCTTTATCATTATTTTCATCCTTGTCTCATCTTATCTCCTCTCTACACCTATTTTCCCTTTTGGTCCTTTGCCATATTAAGGTCTAAACCCCTTCTCTCTCACCCTCATTTGTGGCTCACCCATCCATTACTCATTAAAGTGATATTCCACACACAATCCATTTAAGTCTTGTCCAACCTTATCCTAAAATAAACTTTTTCCTAGCCACACATATTTTCTATCATTTCTTAAACCAATCTCACTCTCTTTGCCTTGAGACATTGAGCTATCCATGCCACATATACTTCACTCATTCTAATCTAGCTCAAGCCTTTAGATTGCCTCCCATTTTCCTTCACTTTTATTGATCCTTATCCACAAACCTTATCTCTAATGTTATCCTCATTTAAAGAGACTACCTTATGACTTTGTGCCAGCATGCATATGCTTTACATAATTTCCTAGCTCCTTGCCCTTGACACATGTTTATTCTCTCCTCTTTCATTTAACTTTGAATGTTCTCTATCTTTGTCACAATAAATTTCTATCACATCATGCAACACATATGTTTCATCCTTGTATCCTCATTAAGTCTAGTGTTCATTCTCTCTAGTCAACTAATGGACTACATAAAAAATTCTCTGATGGACAACCCCAATTCTCTACCAAATGAAGGCTCCTCATATCCATCTCTTTGTCACGACTCTTTTATTTTGTGCTCTCATGCTCTCAACTCATCCATCCTAGCATTTTCTAGCTCTCTCAATCACTCTCAATACTAAAATGTTTGTCACTCATATCAGTCTCTCCTCTTGCATCCTTAAATAGAGGAATCTATCTCAATTGGAACAACAATTGAAGAAGGGGACGCCCTTCGTACTCTACATCTCAAGGCCCAAGAAGGCACTGTCTATGGCCTCTCTATTGAATTGTGTCCTTCAATACATTTGGATGGTACTTTAGTGGCAAGAAGATGGCAAAACATTGTCACTCTCTTGGTTAACAATATGGATATGCCTACCATTCCTTCTCAACTATTACTATATATTTTTACCAACCTTTAAGGTCACTCCCTCATCAGGTACATCACTTCCACTTCTCTTACATCTATAATTTCTATCCTATTTTCTTATATTTGTCACTCAACATCTAGTCTTTATCTAAACTCAGTTTCAATCTCAAGATCACATCCCAATCCTTATCTTACACACTCTCTATGTACTCAATATCCTCATTTTCTTATGGTCATACACACATCCCACTTCAATTGTGTGCCTCAAGCTCTTGACCAAATGCAATTACACATACTCTTGACTTCCTCATATATATTCAAGATTCTCACAATGTTTCCAAGTTCACATAAAAATCCTATCTCCTTGAGTAACTCATTATCGCATCACTACTTCTCAATGTGCAATCCTAAATCCCTACACATAACCCTATCCTACTAACACATTTCATTCACATTATTTTATTTATCTCCCATAACCACCAATTTATCAAATCACCATTTCAACCTATCCTACCCTATCCAACCATTCACACAGTTATCTTCCTTCTACAATCATATTGTTCTAATTGTATACCCAAATCTCAATCATCACTCTACCTCACATGGCAACAACCTTATCAACAATCACAAGTATTCCCTCTTCCAATTCTTTCTCAATCTCATTATCAAATGGTCCACCACTTACCTTACCATGATCATCATCTACAAATTATATCTTTCTTAAAATAGCAAACTATCTTGGCCTTCCAAATGAGGGGAGAGAACTTGATAAAGTACAAGAAACAAATGAGCACATTGGTACAAACTACTTTGTATGGATACAAGAGCACATTGTCACTAAGTATGATGTTATGGAAGATGTAATGCTCAAATCTTGGAGTCCTCTCAAAGACAATATGATTGAAATTCCTTATCAATCACTTGCTATTTTATACTTCCATATTCATTAGAAACCTTCCCAAAGATCATGTCACAAGCACTTTATCAATCTCTCTCTTACTATTATATCTAGTCACATTGGGATTATATCTTCATGTACAAACATGCTCTCACTATTGTTTCACTTCACCACTATCAAGTTCCAATTGCAATACATAATCTATCTACATGATGAGCTCCTCTCTTATCGAGTCTATCATGAAGCAAACTATTATTGATCAACTCTTCATCAAGGTATCCAATCAAAGCCCAAAGATCTTCATCATCAACTTACATCCCTTAAATGCAAGCAAGGATTGATGTGTATCTTCTGCAATAACAAGGATAAGGTCTCATGCTATAATCATCATTGTAATCTTACTTCTCTTGTAGCCAAGATGATTAGTAGAAAGTCTTTATATTGCAAAAGAAAATCCTATTTTCTTTTGATAAGGGAGGAAGAATGTTAGAAGATATTGTTAACCTTTTCTAGAGAGGGGGAATGTTAGAATGTACTCTTATGAACATGTATTTAGAGAATATCTAGGAAGGCAATATCTAGATATTTAGGAGAAGTGGATAAGATGGATCTAGAACATGTGGAGGATACTATACTAAGAAGACCTACCATATCCACGCCTTTATTGTATATATATGTGTACTCTCAACTATTGCAATAAAAGAGTATAAGCAAGTGTGCATTACAAGTGTGTGGTTCATTCTCCATATCATTGTCTCATTATCTCTCTCTCTTTCTCTCACCATCTCATTTGCTACACTTACAACCTACACAAAGATCACAAAATAACAAGTAAAGTCTATTTTTCATAAGAATTTCTTTTTATCATTTCGATCATACACCAATTTGCAACCGCAAACACAAAAATCCATCGTGAGAAAACAACTTTGTCTTATGAAATAAAAAAGCTATTATGGGAGCACTAAATTATGCTTACAGACTAGACTAGATGCAAGATTTCTTACAATAATTATGATTTCAAGATAATCCCATTAGGGGCACAAGGTGCAATGATAGCTTAACAAGATACCAAAAATCCCACAACCTAGGACCGCAGGTATAGACAATAGGAATTGATAGGATATGAAGGATCCCACAACTCGAGACTATAGGTATGTATACAAGATCTTATACTATGAGATTACAAGGTGACAAGACAACATGAGTATAATGGAAGACAAGACAAGAACTAGAACCTTGAACTCAAAGTTACTTGGAGGTTTCGACTCCTTGAGCTCCCAATACTCGGCATTGGCAAGATTGAGAAGCTCTGTGGAAAGACCCTCCTTTTATAGGTGTTGGAGGGTAGCTAAAGATATTCTAGAATGTTCCATGATGACATAATTGATGATGTAGGTGATGACATGGTATATCTTCTAGATTGGTGGTTTTTTGGATTTCTCTTGTGGAATTCTTTAACTTTGAGAGGTCCTCTTTGGAGATATTCTATAGGTTTCCAACAAGTGCAATCATTGGTGTCATATCCTTTCCAGTGATGAATAAGGTATTCCAATTGACCTCTCGGGAGATCCTCGAGTCTAAGACATGCTTGATTTCAAATTCTTCATGATCTTCAATCTGGATAGGTGGTGGGGGATTAGATCTCTCCCCCCTCAGTGGTAAGCTATGGTATAGCTCAAGCAAGGAAACATAGAAGACTGGGTGGAACTTCATGGTGCTGCAGAGTTGAAGTCGGTAAGTAACTGGGTTGATCTGGGCTATGATAGCGAAGGGCCCAAACCTCTGGTGGTCTAGCTTAGTGGAGAGCCTTGTTGTTTGGAGGTTATGCTTGAGTAACCATACTTTATCACCAACTTTGTATGCTAAATGTTGGAGACAATGCTGGTCCGCATAGTGCTTGTATTGATTCTAAGCCTTTTGGATTTGTTGCTTGATTTCTTGGTGTATATCTGCTAGGTGTTGAGCTTTATCTCAGGCAGCAGGGTTCTTTACTTGATTGGAGAGATGTAGATCCATCCTTGGATACTGGCCATATTTTGAAAAGAAATGAGTTTTCTTGGTAGATGCATGGATACTATTATTATAAGCAAACTCTACAAAGGGCAAGATCTCAAACCAATCATTATGATGGTAGTTGATGGTGTAGTGGAGATATTGTTCCAAAACTTGATTTACCCATTTTGTTTGACCATCAATCTGTGGTGATTGGTTGTGGATAAATTAACTTGGACTCCAAGGAGGTTGCAAATGCTCTTCCAAAAACTAGATATGAATTGGGGACCCCGATCTCATGATGTCATTTGGGAGTCCATGTAATCTGAAAATGTATCTAAGGAAGAGTCTTAGCGATAGCTATGCATGTGACGGTCTTGGTGGTAGGGACGAAATGTGCCATTTTAGTTACAGAAGGTCATCAAACCCACATAACTCATACTCAAACCATTCCAAACTCTCACAAACCATTCAATAAACTTTCACAAGATCTCAATCTTCATCAATCAATACTCCATCCCTCCTTACAGAAGACAATCAGAACAAAACAGAAGCTATACAGAAGGTATACAGAACCAATCAGAACCTATCAGAACATCACAGAACCTCATATCTCCACTGATAAACATCATAAACTTCCAAAACACAATCAATATCATCCAAAACACTCTCAAACCACTTCCAAACCAATCAATCATCTCATAAAATCAACCATTTAGCTCTCAAAAACAACAAAAAATAGCCAAAAAACAAGTCATTTCAACACTCAACATATCCCCACACTTAATAAGGAAGCGTCCTCGCGACCCAGGAAAAAGGGAATACAAGTTCATTCAAAATCGCAACTTTGATCTTCAATATCGCTTCAAAAATAGTCCATCACACCACGACCTGAACTTATCACCTGTATCTGATATAAAAATACAACGAAAGGAAAACCCTTTATACATTAACACTTCTTATCAAACTAGAAATTACAACAAACTTGTAAAGGATATAAGAGTTTTCTTCTTCTTCTTCATCATCAGCTTCAACTCTGCAACCACGACCCCATCACCACAATTCTCCAAAATGTAGTTCACACAAAATCGAATCCAATAGGAAACCACCACGTTCTTTTTACATAAATTCACAACACAAACACTACACACAACACAACCATCTGAATGACTCCTCCAAAAAGAGAGATTTTCATTAAAAAGCATCCACCATACATTGGAAAGGTATCAATGAAGATGATCCCTCTTGAAAGATTGATGATTTCGGAAGCGATCCATAGACAAGGATTCATCTACAAATGTTTTGGGAGGATTCTGAAAAAACTGAAGACAGCACATCCTTTCCAACAGGACAAGGTATCTGCTAGGCAAACAAAGGGCATGAAAATACAATATATCCAGCTCGCTGCTGGGAATCAATGCTCACATTGACATTCATGCACAACTTTGGAATAGGCTTGGAATCATTATGAGAGTGCCTATGCATATACGCCAAGTACCAAGCAAAGTGAGCAGTTAATCTCATTGAAGGATCTGTAGACTGTGAATACTGCTGAGCAAAATGAATATAGTTCTAATAAGCTTGACTGGCAGCTGTCCATTCTCCTGGAATTACTAGCCAATTGATCTGAGGTCCTGTAAGGGAATCATTCGAGCTCCATCCCCTTCTTCTGGAAATCTGATGATCAAACCCGTCATAGTCACTAACCAACTGAGTGGTTGAGATATGGAAGTGTTAGGTGAGGGAAGTGGAATAAGGAAAAGTGGATGAAGTGAGGGATAGGCAAAATCATAAAAGGAAGAAAAGTTTAAAGAAGGACTGGCAGAAATTTGGAGGGAATCACTTAAAAAGGGTGTTAACTGATAAATAGGAAATGTGGAAGGTACATGAATGGATGGAGAAGGACAGGGTGGAGAAGGGAAAAATACTCTATCCTCAATAAAGGAACAGTATGTAAAAATGGAAATTTGAGGGAAAGATGAAGGTTGGAAAAGAAGGGGTAAAATAGTTGTGGAATTAGATTGACAAAGGGAAAGATATAGATCATATCGGTGAGCCATTTGTTGGTAATACAGGAGGGTAGGAACAGAAGGGCGGGCGGGGCACGAGCACTGCGACACGTTAGCGAGGGCGGGCGGCCTGGAGCACGAGGCCGGGCGGCGGCTGCGATGGCGACAGGAGGCGGTTCGGCAGGTGTCGGTGGCGTGGCATGGGTCTTGATTGACGGTGCTGACGGCGACGAGGGGCAGGGGCTCGGCGTCAGGAGGCGGGCGACTGGGGCGCCCGGCGAGGGCAGGAGGGAGGGGAAGGAGGGGAGGGAGAAGGACGGGGAGGAGGGAGGAGAGAAGGAGGAGAAGAGGAGGAGGGGAGAAGAAGGGAAAGAGAGGGAGAAGAAGAAGAAGGGGAGGAGGATGGAACAGAGGAGGAGGAAGGGAGAGAAGGAGATGGAGATGGAGGGAGGCAGGGGGGACACGCAGAAGGAGCGGGAGAGGGAGAGAGGGAGGGAAGGCAGTTGGGGTAGGGAGGGGTCGGGGAGAGAGAAGGTGGGGAGGGTAAGGGGATAGGGAAGGGTGGGAAAGGGCAAGGCCCATGGGGGTGCCCATAGGGGGATGGGGGTGGAAATGGGCAGGGGCCCATGGGAAGGGGGGGCAGAGGGAAGGGCAGGGCCCATGGGAAGGTGCCCATAAGGGGATGGGGTAAGGGTTAGTGGGCAGGATGCCCACAAAGGAGGCGTACCCCCCTCGTCCCGCGCGCGTGCGCGGGGCGGAGGTAAAAAAATTTGCCGTGACGGGATTGAAAAGGCGTGCGGATGTGGGGACGAGGCACATGGATGCGACCGGGGCGCGTTAAGACGCGTAAAATCGAAAAAAGGCACGTTCACACGCAGGACGGGGCACGTAAAAACACATAAAAATAAAGAAAAATTAATAACTCCTAATCCGGACGTCAAAACAAAATGTTGTAAAAACAAAAAGTGGGAAGGACGGCAGGGGGAAGACAGGGAAAATATGCAACGGAAGTTTCAGGGGGGGGGGGGGTAAAGGGCGGTCACGTGCAAAAATCACAAAAAACATATGAAAAAACGCAATTAAAAATTAATATCAGAAAATCCGTGCATCGGAACAAGGTGCAGAAAAAAGGAAAACTGTGCAAAAAAACGTGCCCGACAATCCTATCACATTAAAACATAGTTCCGACTGAGATAAGACGCGTTCACGTAGGAAAAACCCAAAAAAAAACCCAAAAATGGGATCGGAAATTAATATTGGCCGAACCGTTCACCGGACTGACATGCAATAAGAAGGAAAAATCTCCGCAAGAAGGAGTGGCACAGGGTTGTCACGTTAAACTGCAGTTCCGGTGGAAGTAGGAGGGGTTCATATGCAAAAGACACCAAAAGTACGCCCGAAAACTCATTTAAAAATTAATAAGTAAAAATTCAGAAGTCAAAAAAGAGTGGAGGAAAAAGAAAAAAGGTGGGGGAAGGCACGGGGGACACGGCTATCAAATCAAATTGGAATTCTGATGCAAACAGAGCAGGTTCACATGGAAAAATGTCAAAAAAACGCACGAAAAAGTCTTAAAAAACCGAAAAATTAATTTTGGATAAACCGTGCATCGGAATGACTCGGAGTAAAAAGGAAAAATATCAGAGGAAAAGTGGTTGGCAAGGCTATGATGTCAGATCACGGTTCCGAAGCAAGAAAAGTGCATTCATATGGAAAACCGGCTAATTTGCGCAAAATACTTCAAAAATTAATAACTCAAAAACCGTGCACCGGAATAGGGGTAGGTAAAAAGGAAAAATGGTCAATTCGGAGGGAGGAACAGGGCTATAAGGTTGGAGTTGGACTTCGGTGAACATAGGGTGCGTTCACATGGCAGGACCTCAAAATCAGGGAATGAAGGAAAACTGCAAGGGAACAGTCCCAAGGGTGGGTGAAAAATGAGCGACTAGATGGGAAGGGACCCCATTAGGGTAACAACAAGTCATGGCATAGAGGCATTAGTAGGTTGAGGCATATGCAGAAGGGTATGCAATGTAGACACGCAGGGACGCGTCCCCACACTTAAAACCTTAACGGATAGGGTTAACCAAGCAACAGGGACCTAGGACCATGCCACAGACCATCCACTAACGTCCCCACACTTAAAACATGAACGTCACTGAGAAACAGAAGTTGTAGGGTTGGAAGAACTTAGCCCATATTGTTGAGGATCACGGTTGATTGTCAATGGCATGTCCTGTGTTGTTGTCGGCTGCTGGAGGTACCAAGGCATCTTCTCGGCACACGTCCTTCATGGCAGGGACCACGCGGCAGCACCCAGGGAGGTAGCTGGTTGAAGGAATCGCAGGAAATTTGTCGATGATAAGGAATGTTGCACTCAACTTACAATCACTCAAATGGAATGAAAGAACTGTCACTCGCCCCATGACTAATATCACTCGAGGAATAAGGATTGAAACCCATATCTCATACCCGATTTAGGAATCAACAAGGGAAATGGTGTAGAAGGAGTATGCCAGGGTGCACAATTGATGGTGCATTAGTGCGTCCAACCCATCTGGCATAAGTGCAAGGAGGAAGGCAAGGGAGCCTTAGAGTGCAGTGTACAGAACAGGGTGACGTGTCTTGTGATGACGGTAGAGACCCATCCCATGGGTGCATAGGGAAACGAGAACATACCTGACTCCAAGTGTCGTAACGTCCCTCAATCTCACCTCTCGGTAATTGATTGAAGAAACTCCAGTCACACTCAGCCCACCCTTTGTCTCACGCTCTGTTGATAGATACAGGAGGGCAACCATGTCCTGAAACCCGTTGATGTAATCCTCACAGTCACTTGTGCAAAGGTTGTATGCCTTGTGCGCATTCGATGGTGCAACTGTGCATCCCGCCCTGTGTTGGCATACGGTGCGAGAAGGAAGGCCAGGGAGCCTTATAGTGCAGTGCACAGAAACAAATTGTGCTTTGTGCATTGAGAGGCCCATCCCGTGCGTGCAACACTTCATTCACACTACTCACCTCTCATTTGATTTGAAGGGAAAAGACTGGTCACTCGCCCCACCCTTTGTCTCACTCGTTGTTGACAGTTACAGAGGGCAACCCATACTCACTTCCCCATCCGGTTAGGATGAAAGCTCACATCATTCGATCGTTTGTCGATGAAGATCGCGTCGTCAGTTGTTGCTGAAGAGGAGTACCCAGGGAGGTAGCTATCAAATCGAACGTTGTGTTGGATAGGACATGTTGTCTGCTAGAGGATAGTTAGACACTCTGCAAAGAGACCCAGAACATAGCGTACCAAGGGAGGCAGCTTCGGAATTGGATCCTGGAAATTTCAAGTGATGAATCCACTTTCTAGACTGCTGGGTGTTGCCACCTTTTCCACAGCCAGCTTCTCGCCCAAGGGTGTTTGCCACCTTTTCTTGGAACGAGGCCTGCTATGACAAGGAATTTCTTCCTTTTCTCTCATAACAATTTTTTTCTCTTTTCTTTTTTTTTTCTTCTTTTGTTTTTTTTTTCTGTTTTCTCCTATTCCCAAGGGTGTTTCCACCTTTTCTCGAAGAATAGGTCGGCATGACAGGGACCTAAGTCCTTTTCTCCCATGACCGATATGTATATTTTTTTTTCTTTTTCGAATTAACCAAGGGAATGGTAGAAATACCATTTGTCAGAACCCACCTCGCCACTGTCGCTGGTGGAAAATAGAGGATAAGAGATCACGGTTGGAAGGTGGGATTGAGGGGACAGAGGGTTGTGTCCACCTCATCAGGAATGGCTGAAGAACGGCTATCAGAAGTAGCATCATAAGAGTGATAGTGCCAGGCCAACGAGGGAAAGGATCAGGTGACCATGATTGTCAGGATCCCCAAGGAGGGAAGTACTTCTTCAGGCGATATCCATTGATCAGAAAGGGATCATCAGAGGCATCAACAGTCTGCACTTGGACAGAGCCATTAGGGTTGACAGCAAGTACCTTATATGGGCCCATCCACCGCTGTTGGAGCTTGCCAGGAAACTTGCCAAATCGTGAATCATAGGCTAGGACCAAATCACCTTCTTTGAACTCCTTGTGCTTGATGAAGCTGTCATGGTAAGCCTTACGTCGAGCTTGCGTGGCTTCCATGCACTGTAGAGCCATCCTGCGAATTTCGTCCAAACATTCCAGGTGCAGGAGATGGCGTTGTAGTGAATCATCGTTCCCCAAACGCTCTTTGATAGCCACTCTCAAAGAGGGTAATTCCAGTTCAACAGGAAAAACAGCTTCTGTACCATACACCAGCTGGAAGGGTGTCTGTCCTGTTGCTGCTTTATGAGAGGTTCTGTACGCCCAGAGGGCCTTTGTAAGTCGATCGTCCCAATCACGACGATGTGCGGCAATCGTTCTTGTCAGGATCGAGCAAAGGATGCGATTGGTGACTTCGACTTGGCCATTGGCTCTGGGGTAATAAGGAGTGGACTTACGATGGCGGATCTTATACAACTCTGTCAACTCTTCCATGACTTTGTTAAGGAAATGAGTACCTCTGTCACTTATCAGCTCTAAGGGACTGCCAAAACGGGTGATGATATTCTTGTACATGAACAGGGCCATGCTGTTACTATCGTCCCGCTTTAGGGCTTTAGCTTCACACCACTTTGTAATATAATCCGTACATATGAGGATGTATCAGTTCTGCTTCCTTCGGGTAGGAGGATCGATTGGACCTACGAAGTCGATGCCCCACTTCTCAAATGGCTTCAGGGGAAGGATAGGTTGCAGTGGCATGGCACTTATCTTGGTGGGTTTCCCCATTTGCTGACAAGCATCACATCTTTTATAGTAATCATAGGCATCCTTATGAATGGTAGGCCACCAGTATCCTGCTAGCAGAGCCTTCCTGGCTATAGCTTCTCCTGCAAAGTGACCTCCACATGGCTCGTCATGGCAAGCCTTCAGAACAATCCCAATCTCATCTCCTGCAACACATCTTCGGAGCACTTCATCTTTGCCTTTTCTGTACAATGCACCACCTAGCAGGGTGTAGGGGGCTGATTCTAACATGAGCTTCTTCCTTTCCCAACTAGAAATGCCAGGAGGATACTGTTGGGTTGCCAGTAGATTGGCAATGTCTGCATACCAAGGAGTTACAGTTTCTACCAGGAATAAGGAAGCATCAGGGAGGTCTGGATCATCCTGCTCCTCGTCTGCAGTTTGTGGGATACGCGACAGATGATCAGCCAGAACATGGGAATGACCAGGCTTAGTAATCACCTCAAAGTCGAACTCCTGAAATAGAAGGAGCCATCTCATCATTCGTCCTTTCACATCTGCTTTGTTCATTAGGAAGGATAGGGCCTCATGATCCACATAAAACTTAAAGTGGGTGGATAGGAGGTAGTGGCGAAACTTTTCTAGGGCAAACACCATTGCCAAGCACTCAAGCTCTGTCACTGTATAGTTCCATTCCCGATCAGTGACTTTTCGGCTTGCATAATAGATCGGTTGATCCAGCTTCGAGGAGCCCTTCTGGCATAGGACAGCACCTAAGCCTTCAATAGATGCATCAGTATGTACATGGAACTCCTTTGTCCAATCAGGAGGTTGCAGAATGGGTGCCTCAATTAGACACTGCTTCAGAGTGTTGAAGGCTTTGTCACATTCTTCTGTCCAAGTAAACTCTGCATCTTTCCTCAGAAGCTTGTGCAAGGAGGTTGCCTTTGTTGCGAAATGGGCTATGAACCTTCTGTAGTAACCCACATGGCCTAGGAATCCCCTCAACTATTTGAGGTTGGTGGGTGCTGTCAGAGCTGCAATCTTTTCGATCTTTGCAGGGTCTGTTGATATCCCTTGTGCAGAGACAATGTGGCCCAACAGAACTCCAGAAGAGACCCCAAAGATGCATTTGTCGGGGTTGAGGGAAATCCCATACTCGCGGCATCGATCAAAGCATTGTTCCAAATGTCCCCAGTGTTCACGGATCAAACTATAGACACAGAAGTCATCCAAATATACCTCAATAAAGTCGTGCAGATGATTTTGAAATGCGGCCATCATGACTCGCTGGAAAGTAGCAGGGGCATTGCAGAGCCCAAACGGCATCATTCGATAAGCGTAGGTCCCCCATTCTGTGGTGAAGGTAGTTTTGGATTGGTCCTCTTCTGCTATCTGCACTTGGTTGTATCCGCTGAACCCATCCAGAAGGGAATAAAGCTCATGTCCTGCCACCTATGTCCAACAGTTGGTCTGTGAAAGGGATAGGAAAGTGATCCTTCTTCGTCTTAGAATTCAACTTGCGGAAATCCACACAGATTCGTAGTTTGCCATTCTTCTTGGGTACCACCACGATGGGTGAAACCCATTCACTATTTGCCACCGGATAGATGAACTCGGCTTCCAGAAGCTTCAGTAGCTCTGCTTTCACCAATGTGGAATAATTCGGGTTCATTCGCCTCTGTCGTTGCCGTACTGGCTTGGCATCAGGCTCCAAGTCAATATGATGCTGACATATTGTGGGATCAATCCCCTTTAGGTCTTTGTAGGACCACGCAAACACGTCCAAATTTTCTTTCAACAAGTTGTACAAGGTTGACAACTCCTCTTCTGGAAGGCTGCTACCCACCTTCAAGTGGCATTCAGTGCCATCTGCATCCACAAAGGTTAATTGCCTTTCACCTTCTACTGCACGGATGAAGGTCCCGCGGACTGCTTCTGGGTACAGATCCGACTCCTTCAAGGGAGTGATGTCCTCTTCTGATGTCCCACTAGAACCAACTTCTTCTTTTGGTGGAGACTTAAGGTGCTCCTTGAGATGTTGGAATGGGATTAGAGCCGTGTCGGTTTTGGCTTCAAGAGTAGTTACCTCTTGGCTTGAAGACTCATCTTCTGATGATGCATCCAAGAACGTCACATAATAGGGACCCTCTGATGCTTGTTGGGTTGGTGGGACTGGTGCTTGTTGGCACGGTGCATCATCATCATCTTTCTTTGGCAAGGATGGTTTAGGACGGCATGAGCCACTGCTAAAAGACGGCTTGTTCTTCTTAACCCATGTCTTATAAATATTTTGCATATGAGAAGATCCATTTACCAGACCAAATGGTACCATCACCATTCTGTCCCATAGCATGAGCTCGTCTGCTTCTGATGCTTCTGGAACTTCTTCTCCAAATGTATCCTCTTCGGGTGGAATAGACTCTTCTGGCTCACTTTCATAACCTTCTTCGTCCATATCATATTCATCCTCTTCTGTCTCTGTAGGAGCTCTGTAGGAGAAGAACAGGTTCTCTGTTTCCTCTTCTGCCTCTGTCTCTGTCTCTGTTATGGCCATGTAACAGGGAGAGCAGTACATCCATACTTCTATCTCACTGTCAGAAGTGATTTCGAAAATCGTTCTTGGTTCAGGCAGGAAGTATTCTCCCATTGATAATGGCTTTGCATCTTTTGGAAGTCGGCTTATAGTATCCACTGTTAAGGAACGTGTCACTGTTTTCTTGGGAAGGATCTGTTTGACAGCATCTTCGTCTGCTGATGTTCCATCTGTAGCCCCATTAGGGGAGTCAGAAGATAATTCCAAGGAGGTGGATCCATGTCCTTTTTGAGAACCATATAGCTTCAGTACCACTTTGTTGGGTCTTCGTCCTAAGGTCAAGGTTCCTTTGAACCAATCCATCCTTGCTCGGGCTTCAAAAAGCCATGGTTTGCCCAGTAACAGAGGATAGGATGTGCCATAAGAGTTTGGCTTCACCACCAGATAGGTTAGCCAATAATCTTTTCCAGCCACTGTAGTCTTCACATATGGGAGAATGCCCAAAGGCTTGATTCTGCTCTGATCTGCCAGTCTGATGAGCCATTGGGTTGGTTGCACACCTTGTAGGCCTAGATCCTTCATTGTCACATCCGTCATAATGTTTACTGATGAACCTCCATCAATCAGTGCATTTGCAATAAAGCAGCCTTCTATCCACACGCCAGTCTCTGGAGTACCCGGATCTAGGAAGGCGTTAGCCACATCCACTTCTTTGACAAGCTCTGGAGCTTTATTGGATTTTATTGCTGTTGAAGGAGCAATTCTTAATCCACATATTCTTGTCAATATACTTTTGAACCTTTTTCGGCAACTGGGAGACAACATCAATAATTTTCGGAATGTGAGGTTTGGTTTAAAATGGGGCAACACCCATTTTCATTTTCCCTCTTTCTTCCAACAGAGGAATCATGGGAACTTCTTCTGTCACGTGGCCCTTCCGCCTCTTCTGTCTCCTGGACCTCTGGTTCTGTCTCTGGAACTGTCTCTGTAACTCTCTGTGGCATTGTAGTGCTCTGTACGGCACTGTCAGGCTCTGTTCTGTTCTGTTCTTCTGGTGGAAGATCGAATGTCACTGTTCTGGCAGGAGGATTATTTTCTTTCTGAATAGGTTGTTCCTTCTTCTTTGCACGCGTAATGGCAGCAACTTCCAATTCCACTAAATTGGAGGTAGGCTCTTGGGCCTTGGCCAAATTATCAGTAGCACTGTTTTTCATTGGGGCTGGGCTTGGACAGTCTTTTGCAGTGTGGCCTTCTCCTTTGCATCGACTGCATAAGGGCTTGTAATCCACTGACCTTCTGGGATTTGGACAATTTGGTGAAATGTGTCCCTTTTCTCCACATCTGTAACACTCCACTTCCGATCTTTGACCACCGCCAGACTGTCTTCCTCTGTAACTTTGGGATGGAAACCTTCGGGGTCTGAAATTAGGACCAAACTCTCTAGGCTTGGGTCCAATCTCCTGTGTTGTCATTTTGGATTCCAGCAAGTTGAATCTTGCATCTTCTTCCTTTCTTCTCCTTTCATGCATCTCCTTCAAAGAGCAAATGTCCTCTGTATGGTTCTTCTGCAAACAGTAGGAACAGAAAGCTCCAGGAATGGTTGGTTTTCATGTACATTCAGTGGCTAAATGACCTGCTTGATGACACTTACCACACCAAGTATTTGACCGCATCACATCTCTTCCTGCTTCTGCAACATTGGATATGCTAGCGGTATTCACTTTCAATGTCTATAGCTGCTCTGTAATCACATCCATCAACTCCTTTTTGATATTTGCAACTGAGTTGAATAAGTAATCCTTCAAGCTTTCTCCTCCTGCGGCACTGACAGGAGGGTTTTGATGAGTCTCTGTAATCACTGCATAAACAGGTTGGGCTGGTGCAGAGGGATCTCTGTTCTGATTCTGATTCAGAGCTCCTGTTTGAACTGTTGGCTGTTGGCTCCAGCTGGTAGGGTTCCACTGTTGCTGCTGATTTGGCATTGGGGAAATTGGTTGGGACCATTGTTGTTGTGGTTGAACCATCATTTGAGGCATTGATTGTGGCCACTGTGGATTTGGTGCACTGTACTGTGATACTGGGGGCATCTGTTGGTAAGGGTAGGGGACAGTCCCTGGGACTGCATTTGGTGGGTACATCATTCCTGGCATCAGAGGAGGTAGAACTCCTCTTCCTGGATTCATCGCCAATCTAGCTTCCACTTCATCGTACAGTCTTGCACCTTCTGTTGCAGCTTGCAGTGTGGCTGGTCTTTGCAGCTCCACAAACTTACGGACTTCTGGTTGTAATCCTCTGAGAAACACCCCCTTCTGAATGCCATCATCTAGATTATGGTTAGTCCATCTCTTCAGGATGGATTCCATTCGTGAGACATAAGCTTCTACTCTTTCTCCAAAGGACTGACTTAGGTTCATAAATTCCTCTCGCATCCGCTCTTCAAAACCTTCACGCCTGAATTTAGTGAGGAAGGCCAACTTCAGGTCGTCCCATGTGCCAAAAGTTCCTGCTGTTTGTCTCTCATACCACTGAAATGCTACGCCCTTGAAAGTGGCGGGGAATATTGCTAACCAATGCTTAGGAGTTCGCTGGCCTGTCTCATCAATATTTCCAGGACGGATCTGGCTTGGAAGTGGACCTCCAGCAGGAGGAGGAAGGGCTTGATGTGCCATTGGGACTTCTGTAAATAGTTCCGCAAGGGCGTCAAAGTTGGCTTCTGCTGCGAGCTCGTTCTTGGCCTTGATTTTTACTTTCTCTCTTCTCACGTACCTCTAGACTCGTTCTAACACTTGCCTCTCTATTGCGTCATTCATCAGGGGGTTGGCTCCACTATGTTGTTAGTGCTCCACAGAGGGTTAACAGAAGGCTTCAGTCTCTGGAGGACTGTCTTGCCAACATTTCTTCTACTTCTTCCTTTTCAATGTCTCTGAATTCTGCTTTCATGCCACTACACAGAGGAAGGTACTCGGTTCTGAAGGTGTCAAAATGCATACGTCTAAGCATTGTGGTGGTGCCATCATCATAGTAATGCCAGCTTCTGATAGTTTCAATAGTGTATGTTGTGAAAAACACTCTGTCTACCAACTTCCAGTGGGTTGCTAATTGAACAAACAGAAGATTATCAGTACACCAAGCATCCCATGTATCTTGCTGTTGAGCATCCACGAACAAATTCCAACTCTTTTCCTTATTGTCTTTGTGAACCTCTACAGACCAAGACTCCTGAAGCTTCTTCACAATCTCCCACTTGATGATGTCTGGAAACTTCTCAATGAATGCCAAATCTTACATGGATGGTCATTCTCTCTGTTTCTGCTCTTCAGTTTGTTCCCAAACAGTTTGCCACCAAGATGCAAGTTTCTGCTGCTTCAACAGGAAGAGGAAACTGTCCACCACATAGAGCATGCATCATGATGGTGATGTGTTTCTGCCATTGTGGGATGAACTTCTTGTGGAAAGTAGCTTTGATTATGGGAAACTCCAACTCCTCAGTGGAAGAAGGAACTTTACAAACATCCATTGAATTCTTCTCTTCTTGGCAATGCCATTTTCTTCATTTTCAGCCTCTTCTGGTGCTTGTTGATGGCAAGTTCCCTGGCTGCGCACCAAAAACATGGAGCCCCAAGAGGAACACCAAGGAAAAGGGAATTATCTTGGAAGAAAATCTATCTTGTAACATCAAAAAGCTTGTTTATTATGTTTCATATGATCACAATGAAGAAAAGAACACCAGGCACAACAAATCTTCATGCAGCATCATGTAGATCTCCCATGGATTTGATAGAATCAACCATATTCTTCAATATCTTCACAAAATCCATCAATAGAACAAAGAAAGAAGAGAAATACACCATCTTTGAATGGAAATACATCACATAGTATTCATCTTCAATATCTTCATAGTCTTCTCTCTCAATCTCTCACATACAATCACTCTGTTTTAGTAGAATTGACTATATCTGACTCTCTCTCTCTCTCT
The DNA here is from genome assembly GCF_053477565.2 of Lygodium microphyllum. Lineage (NCBI taxonomy): Eukaryota > Viridiplantae > Streptophyta > Polypodiopsida > Schizaeales > Lygodiaceae > Lygodium > Lygodium microphyllum. The sequence continues at coordinate 108,765,140 of NC_141135.1, forward strand.
CTCAATCAATAATACATCATATCCTCACTACAATCTCTCAAAAATCACTCTCAATAATCCTTATTAGGTCGTGGATACCCCTCCCAAGAGGTATGTCTGATATGAAGAGTCACCAGAGCCACTACAGTATCCTTTCATAGCTCACTACTATCACTTCACTCTAGTCTTCACTTGAGTCTTCAGCAGCTACTTCTTTCACTTCTTTCAGCTCTTTTGCACTTGTATTCACCTCTTTCCAAGGCTAGAAAACTTTCCCAAGCTACACTCTCATCCAACATAACACATACAGAAGCATACAGAACAGTACCAGAACAGCTACAGTATAGAATAGAACAGAGACAGAAGCTCTACAGAAGACCTAGAGAAGGTTACAGAAGGTCATCAAACCCACATAGCTCATACTCAAACCATTCCAAACTCTCACAAACCATTTAATAAACTTTCACAAGATCTCAATCTTCATCAATCAATACTCCATCCCTCCTTACAGAAGACAATCATAACAAAACAGAAGCTATACAGAACCAATCAGAACCTATCAAAACATCACAGAACCTCATATCTCCACTGATAAACATCATAAACTTCCAAAACACAATCAATATCATCCAAAACACTCTCAAACCACTTCCAAACCAATCAATCATCTCATAAAATCAACCATTTAGCTCTCAAAAACAACAAAAAATCAGCCAAAAAACAAGTCATTTCAACACTCAACACTCGAGGTGCTTTGACTTGAGTAGTATTGCTTGTTGTTGATCAAAAGCATCATCTCCTTTCTTACGTGCCAAGTAAGATCTTCTTGATATGTCATCCGATTGGCATTATTGGTGTCTTGGGTGATAGGTGATGAAAAAGTCAAAGCTAGATAAGAAGTTACTCCAGTGGGACTATCTTTGATTGAGGATGCGAGTTGTTATAAAGTATTCTAGATTTTTTTGATCTGTATAGACAATAACTTTATGGGATGTACCCTCTAGATGATGATGCCAAGTATCAAAGGCATCTACAATGGCAAGGAGTTCTTTTTCATGGATCTCATAGTTTATCTCTAGAGGGGAGAACTTCCTTGAGTGGAATGCCATTAGATGCATATGACCATCATCTCCATGCTAGGACGAGATGGCTCCTAAGGCATAGTTTGATGCATTGGTCTCCAAGAAAAATGGTTTGGTAGGATTTGAATGGACTAGGATTGGGGGAGTGGTGAAAGTGCTCTTTAGGGACTTGAAGGTCTTCTTGGCTTCTAGGGTCCATGAGAACTTTGAGTTTCTTATGAATCTGGTGAGTGGTATTACTATCTTTGAGTAATCCTTGATAAATATCCTATAGAAGTTGGCAGAGCCAAGGAAACATTAGACATTGTGGACACATGTATGTGTCTACTAGTCAAGAACAGTCTCCATCTTCTTGGGGTCCATGAAGATTCCTCTCTGGGAGACGTTGTATCCCAAGAATTCCACTTCTGTCTGATGGAAAAAACACTTAAGTTTTGCATATAGTCCTTTTTATCTAAGCTTTTCCAAAACTAATTTTGCATGGTGCTCATGCTCCTTTGGATCTTTTGACAATATCAAGATATCATCTAAGTGTATAACTACAAAATCATCTAGATGCTCTCGAAAGATATCATTCATCATATGTTGAAACACTGCAAGAGCATTGGTGAGACTGGATGGCATAACAACATACTCATAGTGACCATACCTTGTGCGGAAGGCTGTCTTCCATTCACCTCCTTCTCTGATTCTTCGTAAAAGATTGTAAGCCCCTCCTAGATTAATCTTTGTGAAGACCTTGGATTTTCCAAGGTGTTCTAAGAGCTCCGGTATCAATAGCAAAAGGGTATCGATTTTTGACTTTTATCTTGTTGAGTCTTTGTTAATCCACACACATTCGAAGTGACCCGTATTTCTTCTTCATGAGAAAAATTGGGGCTATAGCAAGAGACTTCGAGTGCCTAATGAACACCTTGGCTAAGTTCTCATCAATGTTCTTGCATAGTTCATCAGGGGATAGCCTGTAGATGGTTCCAAAAGGTGGTTGAGGCCCCTCATGGAGTTCTATAGCACAATCATATGGTCTGTGTTCAGGAAAGAGATCTACATTCCTTTTTTCAAAGATACCTTGGAATTCTTGATAGTGTCCTGATAGCTTGACTGACTCATCTTTACTAGATTCTTGAGCTAGTATATGATATATCATGTAGGTCGGTTCCTACCTTGTTGTGTGCATAAAGGCTTTGGCTCCTACATATACTGACTTTCCTTGATTTTCGCAACGTGTTGGGTTGTGTTTCTTTAGCAGAGGCATTCCAAGGATGATTAGATTTGTGGGACTGGATATGACATTAAAGCATAAACAAGATTTGTGATCACCAAGGGTTACCATGAATGGTTGGGTTTCCTTGGTAATATCTCCAAATGCTAGAGGTCTTCCATCCATGACTTCGGCTATTGCAAGATTAGTCCTTTGGAGTACTAGAATCTAGTATCTATTCACAAAGCCATCATCAATGAAACATGTGGACGCCTCAAAGTCAACTAGGGATTTGAGAAAAAAGGTCTTTTGTTCAAGATTCAAAGGGAGAGAGAGACAAAGGCATGGAGTTGTAATAGAGAGTATTATACTCTCTTGTTCTCTTCTTCTCATTATTGCATAATGCCTACTAAAGCCTAGTCACACATACTTGAAATCTCACTAGGTCACTAAAACTGACCATACCACTAGTTGTGGTTGAGTCTGATCGACTCAGTTATTACAACACACATGGAGAGTGACAGCTAAGACTAGAGCCATCTAGATAAGATTGGTCATGTAGGTGATACTAATCACAAGCTTTTCTCAACACTCCCCCTCAAGCTCAAGCTAACTGCCGTATTCCAAGTAGCTCCCTGAAATACACAAACTTCTCTTTACCAAGTGATTTGGTAAATATATCTACTATCTGGTCTTTTGTCTTCTCATGGAGTAGATTAATCTTTCCAGCAAGTACCATTTCCTTGATGAAATGGTAATGAACTTCTATGTGTTTGGATCTAACATGATAGATGTGGTTGCTAGCCACTACTAAGATTGTCACAATGCAAGGTGATGTTCTTGTCTAATTGTATACCCAAGTCATGTAACAATTTCACAAGCCAAACTACTTCACATGCCACTAAGACTGCACCCCTGTATTCTGCCTTTGGAGCCCCGAGAGGAACACCAAGGAAAAGGAAATTCTCTTGCAAGAAAATCTATCTTGTAACATCAACAAGCTTGTTTATCATGTTTTATATGATCACAATGAAGAAAAGAACACCAGGCACAACAAATCTTCATGCAGCATCATGTAGATCTCCCACGGTTTTGATAGAATCAACCATATTCTTCAATATCTTCACAAAATCCATCAATAGAACAAAGAAAACAAAGGAATACACCATCTTTGAATGGAAATACATCACATAGTATTCATCTTCAATATCTTCATAGTCTTCTCTCTCAATCTCTCATATACAATCACTCTGTTTGAGTAGAATTGGCTATCTCCGACTCTCTCTCTATCCCTCCATCAATAATACATCATATCCTCACTACAATCTCTCAAAATCACTCTCAATAATCACTCTTAGGTCGTGGATACCCCTCCCAAGAGGTATGTCTGATATGAAGAGTCACCAGAGCCACTACAGTGTCTCTTCACAGCTCACTACTGTCACTTCACTCTAGTCTTCTCTTGAGTCTTTAGCAGCTACTTCTTCCACTTCTTTCAGCTCTTTTGCACTTGTATTCACCTCTTTCCAAGGTTAGAAAACTTTCCCCAAAGTCACATATACATTTCACAGAACACTTACAGAAGCATACAGAACAGTCTACAGAAGAGTACCAGAACAGCTACAGTACAGAACAGAACAGAAACAGAACAGAAGCAGAACAGAAGCAGAAGCTCTACAGAAGACCTACAGAAGGTTACAGAAGGTTATCAAAACCTCATAACTCACTCTCAAACCATTTCAAACTCTCACAAACCATTCAATAAACTTTCACAAGATCTCAATCTTCATTAATCAATACTCCTTCCCTCCTTACAGAAGACAATCAGAACAAAACAGACCAAAACAGAACAAAACAGAAGGTATACAGAACCATTCAGAACCTATCAGAACATCACAGAACCATCAACAAACATCATGATCTTCCAAAACACAATCAATATCATCCAAAACACTCTCAAACCACTTCTAAATCAATTAATCATCTCATAAAATCAACCATTCAGCTCTCAAAAACAACAAAAATCAGCCAAAAAACAAGTCATTTCAACACTCAACATATCCCCACACTTAATAAGGAAGCGTCCTCGCGACCCAGGAAAAAGGGAATACAAGGCATTGAAAAGCGCAACTTTGATTTTCAATATCGTTTCACAAAGAATCCATCCACCACGACCCCAACTTATAACCTGTTTCTGATAGAAAAATACAAAGAAAGGAAAACCCTTTATACATTAACACCTCTTATCAAAATAAAAAATCACCACAAATTTGTAAAGGATATAAGAGTTTGCTTCTTCGTCTTCAGCATCAGCTTCAACTCTCCAACCACGACCCCATCTCTACAATTCTCCAAAACATAGCTCGTACACGAAATCCAATAGGAAACCACCACGTTCGTTTGACATAAAGGAATTCACAACACAAACACTAATACACAACATAACCATCTGAATGACTCCTTCAAAAAGAGAGTTGTTCATTAAAAGCTTCCACCATACATTGGAAAGGTATCAATGAAGATGATCCCTCTTAAAATATTGATGTTGTCGGAATCGATCCATAGATAAGGATTCATCTACAAAGTTTTTAGGAGGATTTTGGAAAAATTGGAGACAGCACATCCTTTCCAACAGGACCAAGTATCTACTAGGCAAACAGAGGGCATGAAAATACAGTATCTCCAGCTGCTGGGAATCAATGCTAACATTGACATTCATGCACAACTTTGGAATAGGCTTTGAATCATTATGAGAGTGCCTATGCATATATGCCAAGTACCAAGCAAAGTGAGCAGTTAATCTCACTGAGGGATCTGCAGACTATGAATATTGTTGGGCAAAATGAACATAGTTTTGATAAGCTTGACTTGAAGCTGTCCATTCTCCCAGAATTACTGGCCAATTAATCTGTGGTCCTGTAAGGCAATCATCCGAACTCCATCCCCTTCTTCTGGAAATCTGATTATCAAAACCGTCACAGTCACTAACCAACTGAGGTGGTTGAGATATGGAAGTGTTAGGAGAGGGTAGTGGAATAAGGGAAAGTGGATGTAGGGAAGGATAGGAAAAAATCATAAAAGGAAGAAAAGGTTAAAGAAGGAGTGGTAGAAATTTGTAAGGAATCACTAAGGAACGGTGTTAATTGATAAATAGGAAATGTAGAGGGTACATTAATGAGGGGTGAAGGACAGGGTGGAGAAGGGAAAAATACCCTATCCTCAATAAAGGAACAATAAGTGAAAATAGGAATTTGAGGGAAAGATGAAGGTTGGAAAAGAAGGGGTAAAATAATTGTGGAATTAGATTGACAAAGGGAAAAATATATAGCATAGCGGTGAGCCATTTGTTGGTAATAGAGGAGGGTAGGAACAGAAGGTCCCAAGAGAGATCGTCTATGATAGGCATCAAAGAAGGTAGCATCAAACGGATTATGTTTGGAAAGATAGGTTAAGAGATCCATCCTCAGTTGGTTAGTACTCTGGGCAAAGGTAGGAGCTGTGTTTTGTCTTTGATTTAGGACCACCGAATCAATCATGGGATGCCACGAATTATCGTGACAATCAGCCACTTTGGAGGAATAACTTTGAAACATATCAGCTATGCGCAACTCCAAATGATTGACATATAAAACAGCCTGTAAGACCACATCCCCCACATACCATGCCATATCTACCTCATCTGGAATTAACAAATCTCCTCGGAGATACATGTAGGACATCAACATGGTATCTGGCGTGACAGAATCTTCAAAGACCATTCTGACTACCTCTGTCAACAACTCAGCAGACCAAGCCCCACTCCAGCCATCCTCTGGAAAAGCTAAATCCATCGTGGAAAGCTTCATATAGAAGACCAACTTCTGTAAGTGGTAGTGGACAAAGAAATGTTGAGATATCGAGCTCCACTCGTGATACGCCAGGGTGACCGTTGTGTATTTATGTCACCGACTTGTCAGTTGCAGACGCGGTTGGTACACCGCCCATGAATAATAGCTACATGATAGCTATCCTTATCTACTCTAGTTCGTGGCTCAGTTAGTATGCCACCTTAGTTAGTTGAGTTTGGTTTGAGACCCATATATAGGGTTCTTCTATTTCTTTGTACTTGAGTTCTTTTGGGTTACACAACTAAGAAGAGGAAAACTGTTTTCAGCCTCCACCCTTGTGTGTCTTCCCCCATTGTGCAAGCAAGAAAGCTTCAAGTGAGACTCCTTCCTTCTCTCCCACAATCTTGACATGGTATCAGAGCCTTGTTCGTGGTAAGGAGCTCAAGAAAGCAAGCCAAGCTCGTGGTGTTCTGGTAAGAGGAGCAGTGTTGCTTTCATTTTCTGTTTTGGGAGCAGATCTCTGCAGGTAGCACAGCCGAATATTGCAGGAGTGCATTGTCTCAGGTTGAGACGCCCTTCGCGGTGAAGCAAGAGGGCAGTATATGCTGCGGGACAAAGCTTTAGCTCTTGGCGACCCTGTTTTTTTGATTTGAGGCCATTTCGGGGCCTGTTTTGGAGGCGGAAGTTTTCTGCACGCACTCAGGAAAAGGCTCAGTTTTATGCTGTTTAGCCACTGTTCTACAGGTCGGTGAAAAGTTACTGTAGAAATTGCATCATATGCTTGTGCGCAGAGACATTGGGAGTTTTAGAATCATCCTTGGTTCCTGTTTATGCAAAATCGTCACTAGGAAGTGACTGTGTGGTCAAATACCACTTTCGCCAGTTTTGCAGATTTTCCCCTGTGAGGGTGAAGCTGTGGTTTTTTCAGTGACATAATTTTTTGCAGTCTTCTGTAATGGCATCTGATTCTCTTTCACAGATTGTCACTGAAAAGCTTGACAAGAACAACTTCCAAGCATGGAAGTTTAGAATGACGAATTTCCTTATGGGAAAAGGATATTGGGAATTTGTTGCAGGAAATGAAGAAGAACCAGTTCTTCCTGATGTTCCCAATCAACAGCAAATGCAGGCATTCAAAGCATGGCATGAGAGAGCCAGGAAAGTTATGTACTGGCTGTCTATCAGCATTTCAGACTCTATGATTGTGCATATTCAGGATGCAAGTACGCCAAAGGAGGCATGGGATACTTTGTCAAAAATGTATAGCACAAATATGCAAGCCAGGAAAATGCAGCTCAAGCAAGAGTTGCACAATGTGCAAAGAGAAAATATGAGCATCAACGACTACCATATGAAGGTGAAGAAGATTGCAGATGCACTTGCTTCCATTGGGTCACCAGTGGAAGATGATGATTTAGTTTCTGTGACCTTGAATGGTCTAGGAAAGGATTATGCACAGTTTCGGACATCCATTTCAGTTCGTGAAAAATTTCCTGATTTTGAGGAGTTGATTGCTCTTCTAATTTCTGAGGAACAGAGAAATGGTGGTGCATCTTCTTCAGGAGGAACTTCAAAAGAAGCTGTCTTCTACTCAAATGCTGGAAGAGGTAGAGGAGGCCGATTTGGAGGCCGTGGTAGAAATCAGAATATGCAGCAAACTCAAGAAAACCAGTCCTATGGAGGAGGACGTGGTAACTCTAGAGGCAGGGGGAGCCAAAGAGGTCGTGGTGGATGGCAAAGAGGTCAAAATGCAAACAGTAATGTTGAATGCTACTACTGTGGTAAAATGGGTCATATGGCTAAAGACTGCTATAAAAAGCAGAATGACATCATGAATGGAAAACTGCAACAAGGGAATTATGCATCTTCTAGCAGACAGGGTGATGACAGAAATGAGCATTTGTTCATGGTGCAGCACATGAACAATTCTGTGACAAGTGCAGAAGAAAGCAATGATGTATGGTATGTTGACTCAGGTGCATCAAACCACATGACAGGTCATGCAGAATGGATGGAGGATGCAAGGAAAATGGAAAAACCAGGATTTGTGGAGACTGGTGATGATACTGCACATCCTATTGTGCAGATTGGAAAAATTCCCTTGTCTATGCAGGATGGGAAAAAGAAATACATGTCCGATGTATTTCATGTCCCGAATATCACCAAGAATCTGGTTTCTGTCGGTCAAATGGTTGAGCAGGGTTTGCAGGTCAGATTTAATCCTCATGGATGCTTTGTTGAGGATATGAAAAATAAAGGTCGCTTGATAGCAAAAGGAAAGAAGAAGGGCAGAATGTTTACGTTGGATGCAGACATGTCTGAATTGAGTGCAGCAATTTTTGCGACCGGTGTAGTTGCAGATATTGATATCTGGCATAAACGCATTGGTCATGTTAATGTACAACGACTTAAATCAATGCAGGCCCAAAATATTGTTGCAGGATTGCCTAAATTCAAGGTTGCAGAAATGCATAAGGTATGTGAAGCCTGTCAGTTTGGAAAACAGGCAAGGAAACCATTTCCTAGACATGTTCAAGAGAGTAAGAAGCCATTGGAATTAATCCACTCTGATGTGTGGACTACTAAAGCTGCATCTCTTGGAGGCTGTCATTATTTTGTCAGTTTTATTGATGACTACAGCAGAAAAGTTTGGGTATATTTTATGAAAAAGAAAAGTGAAGTTTTTGGGCATTTCAAAACTCTTAAAGCTATGGTTGAAAAAGAAACAGGCCTGCAAGTAAAATGCCTAAGGTCAGATGGAGGGGGAGAGTACCTCTCAAATGAGTTTGCAAGGTTCCTGCAGGAGCATGGCATAAAGCAGCAATATTCATGCAGTCATACCCCACAGCAAAATGGAATTGCAGAAAGAAAAAACAGGCATATTGGAGAGGTATCTCGTGCCATGCTTAATGAAAAAGACCTGCCAGATTTTTATTGGGCTGAAGCAGTTGCTACAACAGTCTACATAATGAACAGGACTCCCACTGCAGCAATACATGGAATGACTCCAGAGGAGAGGTATACTAGTAGGAAACCAGATATTTCTCATTTGAAAATTTTTGGTTGCATTGCCTATGTACATGTGCCAGATGAGTTGAGATCCAAGTTGGATCCAAAAGCTGAGAAGTGCATCTTTATTGGTTACTCTCTGCAGCAAAAAGGGTATAGATGCTATAACCCTTCTACTCGTAAGTCTACAGTGAGCAGAGATGTTGTTTTTGATGAGATGAGTAGCTGGTATAAACCAGTAAATGTGATTGATGATGTAGATGCACAAAATGGTAATGCTGCACAGAATTCACAGCAGCAGTCACAAAATATTAGTGGGCCTGGAGCGTCCTCTAGCAGTGGTTCACATTCTTCACCATGGACAGGCAGATTGAGATATAGAATCTTCTCAAAGCAATGCAGATAGTGGTATGCAGGTATCACGAAAAGGAAAAGAGAAGGTTGATCAGCCCATGGTTGATGTGAATGCAGGTCACTCTTATGTGGATGGTGAATCCAGTGGCTCAGAACAGAGCATTGATGATGAGTTGGGTATTCCTTCTATTGTTACACCTGGAGTAAGGAAGACCAGGGATGTTTTGAGAGCACCTGGGAGTGAATCTACTTTGCGCAGGTCTACGAGAGCTAGGTATCCTGTGGATAGGCTGAAATATGATGGATTTACAGCCATTCACTATGCATATATGGTTAAAGTGATACAGGAACCAGAACCCACTTCTTTTGAGGAAGCCATGGGAAAAGAAAAATGGGAGAAAGCCATGGATGAAGAAATGGATACCTTGGAAGCAAATGCTACATGGGAATTGGTACCTTTGCCTAAAGGTAAAAATGCAATTGGCTGTAAGTGGGTTTATAAGGTGAAGCACAATGCAGATGGTTCTGTGAACAGATACAAAGCAAGATTAGTAGTCAAGGGGTATGCACAAACATATGGCATTGACTATGAAGAAACATTCAGTCCGGTTGCAAGGATGGCAACCGTAAGAGTAGTCATTGCTATGGCTGCATCAAAGGGATGGTCTTTACATCAGATGGATGTAAAGAATGCCTTCTTGCATGGTGATTTGCAAGAAGAGGTCTATATGGAGCAGCCACCAGGTTATGTGCATGCTGTTCATCCTGAGTTTGTTTGCAGGTTGAAGAAAGCCTTGTATGGCTTGAAGCAAGCACCTAGAGCATGGTCTGACAAGATAGGACAGTATCTTGTCACTATTGGCTTTCAGATTTCCAAGGCAGATTTCTCACTTTATGTGAGAAAAACAGAGAAAGGTATTATGCTACTTGTCATTTATGTTGATGATTTGATTATGACAGGTGACAGTGATGAAGATATCCTTCATGTGAAAATGCTATTGAAGCAGAAGTTTGAGATGAAGGATTTGGGAGAGTTGCATTATTTCTTGGGCATTGAGGTGATTAGATCACCAAGTGGGATACAGCTCTTGCAGAGGCAGTATGGATTGGACATGCTGTCCAAATATGGGATGACAGGCTGTAAGCCTATTTCAGTTTCTTTGGAGCAGAATGTGAAGCTGAGCATAGATGCAGGTGAGCTTCTAGAAGACCCTACTATGTACAGACGCATAGTAGGAAGTTTGATTTATATGACTATTACCATGCCAGATTTGAGCTATGCTGTTGGATTGGTAAGTCAGTTTATGCAGGCTCCAAGGAAACCACATTTGGATGCGGCTAGACGCATACTCAGGTATGTGAAGTCCACATTGCAGTATGGACTATTTTATGAGACTGGGGTTCAGATACCGTTGCATGGATACACTGATGCTGATTGGGCTGGTAGTATCTATGATAGACGATCTACCAGTGGATATGTGTTCTCTTTTGGGAGTGCTGCAGTCACTTGGAGCAGCAAGAAACAGCCTACAGTTGCCTTGTCGAGCACAGAGGCTGAGTACAGGGGTGCAGCAATGGCTGCATGTGAGGTAGCTTGGTTGCATAAGCTACTTTATGATATGCATCAGTCTACAGATGGGCCAGTTGTCATTTATTGTGACAACATGAGTAGTATACACTTGGCAAATAACCCAGTCTATCATGCTAGAACAAAGCACATTGAGGTGCATTATCACTATGTGCGAGAGAGGGTTTTACTAGGTCTTATTGATCTAGTTTATGTCAGCACAGAGGATCATGTAGCTGACATATTCACGAAGGCATTGGGCGCAGAGAAGCTGCGCAAGTTTAGAGACCTACTTGGTGTGCAGGAATTGGGATTGAGCTTGAGGGGGAGTGTTGAGATATCGAGCTCCACTCGTGATACGCCAGGGTGACCGTTGTGTATTTATGTCACCGACTTGTCAGTTGCAGACGCGGTTGGTACACCGCCCATGAATAATAGCTACATGATAGCTATCCTTATCTACTCTAGTTCGTGGCTCAGTTAGTATGCCACCTTAGTTAGTTGAGTTTGGTTTGAGACCCATATATAGGGTTCTTCTATTTCTTTGTACTTGAGTTCTTTTGGCTTACACAACTAAGAAGAGGAAAACTGTTTTCAACCTCCACCCTTGTGTGTCTTCCCCCATTGTGCAAGCAAGAAAGCTTCAAGTGAGACTCCTTCCTTCTCTCCCACAATCTTGACAAGAAAGAATGGTCTGGTAAGACATATTCCTGAAACTGCTCAAAGGTAGACCATAATAAGTCCATTCTGGACTACAATCTTTCCACTTTATCTTGGAATAGAGGGCACAAAGTAGCCTGTCTCTGTAGGGCAGCCAAGTCCTGCTGTGAAAGAGAAGGAATTAATGGAACAGGAGGGCTTGGAGGAACAGAGCGAGACTTTGCAAGCTGATCGTGCAACTGCTGGATTTGGGAGGCTTGGTTGGCCACTGTGTCATTAGCCATCTGTAAAGCTAACAGCTTGTCATCTAAGATAGCGTGGAATTCCGTCGCGTCCCTGGACATCCTCTCCTTCTCCTCTGAAAGGCTAGTAACCTGTGACTGAGCCTCGAGTAACTGGGTCTTCAATGAAGAAATCTCATCGCTTTGGGTGGCAACCAGTTGGGTTTGCTGTTCCATTTGCTTAAATAAATCTGCTAGGGTATCCTTAGTAGAGGCTAACTCAGATGTTGCCTTATGCAACTGGTCTTTGGACTGCATGAGCTCGTCATAGAAAGATGCGTACAGCTGTTGAACACAGGCTGTCACGGACAACTCAATGGAACTTTGAATATCCTTGCAGAGGAAAGGAATGGCATCTCCTGAGACGAGACTGTTCAGGGAAGGAACTGAGATCTCCAAGGATCCTTCTCGATGTGCTCTGAACAGGTTATTACAAGTGCGATACCCAGGGAGTTCACTGCCAGAAGTAGCAGGGATAGGCACTGAGGGAAGTACAGCAGGGGCTTTATCCGCTACCCGCTTCAAGCGTTTGCGCTGTATGACCAGGGGAGGTGGAGAATCATCATCCTCTATGTCAATGGGTGCTGACTCTTCTGAAGGTGGAGGAGGAGGTACTGGATCTAATGGAGGAGGTGGAGGCACAGTCTTCTGTAAACCTGAATAGGTCAAGAAGGCATACAAATATGATCCGTATGTAACGTTGGTAACATTACCCCTGGTGACTTTAACAAAATGCTGATCCATTTTAGTAAGGAGGTAAGTGCTCCGATCAATAGCAACTCCTTTTAGCACCATCCTAGAAGCTGTGAAAAGCTCTTTGGACAAATAGTGGGATGGCGTTTTGGCAGGCATAAACCTGTCCTGAAGGAACTGACAGATCGTCTTCCATACGGGATCAGTGATCATAGAAAAAGAAACTCCTGAAGAGTTTATCACCTTCTTAACATCAAGGACTTCCCTTGTCTGCTTTTGCAACAGCTTGAGAATCTCTTCATTAGAGAAGAGCTGACGAGTGGTCACAAAGGGTTCACCTTTGAAGGGAAGAGATAGAGCCTTCCCTAAGCCTCGAGATGTCAAAGTCATAGACATTCCTTGGACTACGCCTGTCTTCTTGCTGTAAGAGGCCAGGAACTCATCACATAAGGACGGATCCTCTGGAAGTAATGGAAAAGGAGTGGCCACAAAAGCAGCAAGTCCCGCCTTCGTGAGGGGCTCAAAAGTAAGTAGGGAAGAGTAATCCCTACTAACTAGTGGGACGTACTGGATAGGGGGAGGAGCATGAGAAGGCGCCATTCAGATGGTTACACACACACCACAAACACAGACAATCAAGAAGAATGCCTGCAAAGCAACATACAAAAACCAAGGATAAGAGAATAACCAATAAAACGTGACACGACCTACTAACCCCAAGCAAACCACATCCTAGAAAAAATTTGACATGACCTTGAGACAAATGCGACCGAAAGCTTCATGCGATGCATCAGACAAACACCCTGAACCCCGTATCAGGCAATAAAAGAAAAAACTACATACCGTACCCGTAACCGTAACTAAGACAAAAAACCAAAATAAGACCACATCCGACACATATCAAGACCATATCTGTGATAAACCAAGACTGGACCATGAAAAAGAACACTAAGAACTGCGCAAACCCATCCCACGAAACGCTTCATTAAAAAGGGGAATTAAGTGCAGTGAGGGGGGAATTAATTGAATGAAGGGTTGATTTTAATCATTTATTAAAAATGGGTGAATTTTTATTAGGTGATAAACCTTAACAAGAAAACGGCGGTTCCTTATTAAAAATTTAATTACCAATTATTAGGTTAAGCGGTGTAGTTATTCAATTTCCGGACTTCGATTCCCGACTGGGTCTCTAAATGCAATTCATTGATTACAATTTAAGGTGATGTGGAGCGCTTTTTTGCCAGCGCGTGCTCATGTGACGGCTGGGTTTTTTTTAAAATTAAAAATTTAAAGTGCCTCTTTAGCGCACGTAGCGCATGCTAAGTGAACGGCGGGTTTATTTTAATTAAAAAGTATGTGTGTTTAGCGCGAATGCGCATGGAAACTGTGGGTGAATTAAAGGGTTCATTTTAACAATTAATTTGTGATTAAGGGGGAAATAAAAATAAATAAAGCACATAAAATAAATACCTGGAAGGGGTGTGTATGTAATGCAGGAATGCGCACGGAAGAGTCCACCAAAAGAAGTGAATCCAGTAAAGGAAAAGTAAAGACCACTGATGAACAACAATGACAACACCTTAGCGGATGGGTGGATTTGGTTTGTGTTGGTTGTTTATTTTATTTTTATATTTGTTAGTTTTTTATTTGTTATTTATTTTATATTTTTTATGTTTTATTTTTATTTTATTTTTTTGTGTTAAATTTTGATTATTTATGGTGGAATAAAGGGAAAATGATGAAGGGAGGGGAGGGGAATTTTTTAGAATTTTGTAGAATTTTTTTAGAATTTTATAGAATTTTTTAAATGAATTTTCGACATTTATTGGCAATTTGGAGGTGAAATTAGGAAATATTGAATTTTCAGAAATTATAGGGTAGGCAATTGCCAGCGGACAAATTCCCACAAATTAGCAAAATGCAAAAGGAATTTTTAGAATTTTTTCTGAATTTTTTTAATGGAAAAATTAATGTAGTGATTAATTAAGTCACCTAAATCACATTAATCAGATAAGTCAGGTAGGCATAAGTCAGTTAAGTCTGGTTAGTGGAGGTAAGTCATGTTAGTCTGCCCAAGGCAAGTCAGGTTAGTCTAGGTTGCTTAGGTTAGTCAACTAGGCTAGGTTAGTCAACTAAGTTAGGTTAGTCAACTAAGTTAGGTTAACTAGGTAGGGGTTAGTCAACTAGGTTAATTAAGGTTAGATAATTAAGGTGACTATGGTTAGGTTAGTCAACTAACTAGGGGAGGGTTAGTAAACCTAGTTAGGGTTAGGTTAGGGAACTAACTAGGGTTAGTTTAGGGAACTAACTAGAGTTAGTTTAGGGAACTAACTAGAGTTAGTTTAGGGTAGGTTAGGTGTAAGGTTACTAGGGGATTAGGGGGTTAGACTAACTACTTTAGGGTTAGTGTAAGTTAATTAGGGTTAGATTAACTTAATTAGGGTTAGTTTAAGTAACCTAGGGTTAGTTTGACTAACCTAGGGTTAGAGAGGGGGAGAAGGAGGAGGTGGTGGGGTCGGCGGCGGCTGCTCCACGGCGCGGCGGCGGCGACTGCAACACGGCGCGGCGGCGTGGGCAGGGGATGGAGGGGAAGAGGAGGGGCGGCGGACGTCGCGGGCGGGAGGCAGAAGGGCGGGGGGGGGGGGGGGGGGAAGAGAGGGACGGAGGCGGCGCGGGCGGGAGGAAGGAAGGGAGGAAGGGCGGGGCAGAGGGCTGGAGGAAGGGAAGGACGGGGGGCTGGGGGTAGGGGAAGGAGGAGGCGGCGATGGGCGCTGGGGGAGGGGAGAGGTCGCTGGCGAGAGGAGGAAGGGAGGGAGGTCGCTGCGGGGGGAGGAAGGGAGGGAGGAGGTCGCTGCGGGGGGGAGGAGGTCGCTGCGGGGGGAGGAAGGGAGGGAGGAGGTCGCTGGCGGGCTGGGGGGAGGAGGGAGAAGAAGGAGAAGACGCACAGAGAGAGAGAAAGTAAGGGGGAGAGAGAAAGAAAGAAAGAGAGAGAGAGAAAGAGAGGGAGAGAGACGGGCGGTTGGGGGGAAGGGGTGGGCAGTTGGGGGGAAGGGGTGGGGGCCCATGGGGGGGCCATGGGGTGGGCAGGTGGGGGGAAGGGGTGGGGGGCCCATGGGGGGGGGCCATGGGGTGGGCAGGTGGGGGGAAGGGGTGGGGGGCCCATGGGGGGGGCCATGGGGTGGGCAGGTGGGGGGAAGGGGTGGGGGGCCAGGGCGCGTACCCCCGTCCCGCGCTCGTGTGCGGGGCAGGGTAAAAAAATTTGCCGTGACGGGATTGAAATGACGCGGGGAAGACGGAACGGGTTATGCGGACACGACCGGGGCGCGTGGAGACTCGTAAAATTGAAAAAAGGGCGCGTTCACGTGCAAAACGGGCGCGAGAAAAAACGTAAAAAGAAAGAAAAATTAATAACTCCCAATCCGGACATCAAAACGACATAGTGTAAAAACAAAAAGTGGGCAGGACAACAGGGGGAAAACAAGAAAAATATATGACAGAGATTCCGGGAGGGGTAAAGGCGGTCACGTGCAAAAAACACAAAAAACGAACCAAAAACGCAATTTTAAAAATTAATATTGAAAGTTCCGTGCATCGGAATGAGGTGCAGAAAAAAGGAAAACTATGCAGAAAGATGTGCCCGACAGTCCTATCACATCAAAACATAATTCCGACTGAGATAAGACGCGTTCACATGGGAAAAACCCAAAAAACAAACAAAATAAAAAAAAAAAAAAAAAAAAAAAAAAAAAAAAAAAAAAAAAAAAAAAAAAAAAAAAAAAAAAAAAAAAAAAAAAAAAAAAAAAAAAAAAAAAAAAAAAAAAAAAAAAAAAAAAACTTCTTCTTCTTCTTCTTCTTCTTCTTCTTCTTCTTCTTCTTCTTCTTCTTCTTCTTCTTCTTCTTTAATAAGTAAAAATCCAGAAGTCGAAAGAGGGTAGAGGAAAAAGGAAAAAGGTAGGGGAAGGTACAGGGACACGGCTGTCAAATCAAATTGGAATTCCGATGCAAAAAGGGCAGGTGCACATGGAAAAATGTCAAAAATACGCATGAAAAAGTCGTGAAAACCCGGAAAATTAAAAACGGACAAACCGTGTGTCGGAATGATGCAGAATAAAAAGGACAAATGTCAGGGGAAAAGCGTTGGTCAGGGCTATGATGTCAGATCACGGTTCCGAAGCAAGCAAAGTGCGTTCACATGGAAAACCGGCTAAATTGCGTAAAATGCTTCAAAAATTAATAACTCAAAAACCGTGCACCGGAACAGGGGTAGGTAAAAAGGAAAATGATCAGTTCAATGGGAGGAACAGGGCTATAAGGTTGGATTGGGATTTTGGTGAACGTCGGGTACATTCACATGGAAAAACCTCATAATCAGGGAATGAAGGAAAACTGCAAGGGAACAGCCCCAAGGGTGGGTGGAACATAACCGGGTGGTTGGGAAGGGATCCCATTAGGGTAAAAGCAAGTCATGGCATACATGCAGGAACAGGTTGAGGCAGATGCAGAAAGGTATGCACGGTAGACGCACAGGGACGCGTCCCCACACTTAAGACCTTAATGGATAGGGTTAACTGAACAACAGGGACCTAGGACCACGCCACAGACCATCCACTAACTTCCCCACACTTAAAACATGAACATCACTAAGAAACAGAAGTTGTAGGGTTAGAAAAACTTGGCCCGTTTCGTTAAGAATCAAGGTTAAATGTCAACGGCACGTCCAGTGTGGTTGTCGGCGCTGGAGGAACCAAGGCAGCTTCTCGACACACGTCCGTCATGGCAGGGACCACGCGGCAGCACCCAGGGAGGTAGCTGATGGAAGGAATCGCAGGAAATTCGTCGATGATGAGGGATACTACACTCAACTCACAATCACTTAAACGAAATGAAAGAACAGTCACTCGCCCCATGACTAATATCACGCGAGGAATAATGATTAAAACCCATATCGCATACCCGGTTGAGGAATCGTCAAAGGGGAATTGGTGCAGAAAGAGTATGCCAGGGTGCACAGTTGATGGTGTAGTAGTGCGTCCAACCCATCTGGCATAAGTGCAAGGAGGAAGGCAAGGGAGCCTTACAGTGCAGTGTACAGAACAGGGTGATGTGTCTTGTGATGACGGTAAAGACCCATCCCGTGGGTGCATAGGGAAACGGGAACGTACCTGACTCCAAGTGTCGTAACGTCCCTCAATCTCACCTCTCGGTAATTGATTGAAGAAACTCCAGTCACACTCAGCCCACCCTCTGTCTCACGCTCTGTTGATAGTTACAGGAGGGCAGCCTTTTCCTGAAACCCATTGATGTAATCCTCACAGTCACTTGTGCAAAGATTGTATGCCTTGTGCGCATTTGATGGTGCAACTGTGCATCCCGCCCTGTGCCGGCATACGGTGCGAGAAGGAAGGCCAGGGAGCCTTATGGTGCAGTGCACAGAACAAATCGTGCTTTGTGCTTTGAGAGGCCCATCCCGTGCGTACAACACTTCATTCACACTTCTCTCCTCTCTTTTGATTTGAAGGGAAAAGACTGGTCACTCGCCCCACCCTCTGTCTCACTCTCTGTTGATAGATATAGAGGGCAACCATACTCACTTCCCCATCCGGTTAGGATGAAAGCTCACATCACTCTGTTGTTTGTCGATGAAGATTGCGTCGTCAGTTGTTAAAGAGGCATACCCAGGGAGGTAGCCATCAAATCGAATATTGTATTGGATAGGAACATGTTGTCTGCTAGAGGACAGGTAGTCCCTTTACAGAGAGACCCAGGACGCAGCGTACCAAGGGAGGTAGCATCGGAATTGGATCCGAGGGATATCAATTAATGAATCCACTTTTTGTACTGCTGGGTGTTACCACCTTTTCCACAGTCAGCTTCTCGCCCAAGGGTGTTTACCACCTTTTCTTGGAACGAGGCCTGCTATGACAGGGAATTGCTTCCTTTTCTCTCATAACAGATTTGTTTTGTTTTTTTTTTCTTTTTTTTGTTCTTTTTTTTTTCTCTTTTTCTTATTTTCCCCTATTCCCGAGGGTGTTTCCACCTTTTCTCGAAGAATAGGTCGGCATGACAGGGACCTTAGTCCTTTTCTCCCATGACCGATATGTTTTTTTGTCTTTTTTTTTTCTCTTTTTCTCTTTTCTTCAAATTGAACAAGGGAATGGTGGAAAGACCATGTGTTAGAACCCACCTCGCCACTGTCGCTGGTGGAAAATAGAGGATAAGAGATCAAGGCTAGAAGGGGGGTTTGAGGAGATAGAGGGTTGCGTCCACTTCATCAGGACTGACTGAAGAACGGCTATCAGAAGTAACATCATAAGAAGTACAGTGCCGCGCCAACGAGGGAAAGGATTAAGTGTCCGTAATTGTCAAGATCCCCAAGGAGGAAAGTACTTCTTCAGGCGATATCCATTAATCAGAAAGGGATCATCAGAGGCATCAACGGTCTGTACTTGGACAGAGCCGTTAGGGTTGACTGCAAGTACCTTATAGGGGCCCATCCACCGCTGCTGGAGCTTGCCAGGAAACTTGCCAAATCGTGAATCATAGGCTAGGACCAAATCACCTGCTTTGAACTCCTTGTGCTTGATGAAACTGTCATGGTAAGCCTTGCGTCGAGCTTGCGTGGCTTCCATGCACTGTAGAGCCATCCTACGAATTTCGCCCAGACATTCCAAGTGCAGGATACGGCGTTGCAGTGAATCATCGTCCCCCAAACGCTCTTTGATAGCCACTCTCAAAGAGGGTAATTCCAGTTCAATCGGAAAAACAGCTTCTGTTCCATACACCAACTGGAAGGGTGTTTGTCCTGTTGCTGCTTTATGGGAGGTTCTGTACGCCCAGAGGGCCTCTGTAAGTCGATCATCCCAATCACGACGATGTGCGGCAATTGTTCTTGTCAGAATCGAGCAGAGGATACGATTGGTGACTTCGACTTGGCCGTTGGCTCTAGGGTAATAAGGAGTGGACTTACGATGGCGGATCTTATACAACTCTGTCAACTCTTCCATGACTTTGTTGAGGAAATGAGTGCCTTTGTCACTTACCAGCTCTAAGGGACTACCAAAACGGGTGATGATATTCTCGTACATGAACAGGGCCATGCTGTTACCATCGTCCCGCTTAAGGGCTTTAGCTTCACACCACTTTGTGACATAATCCGTACATACGAGGATGTATCGGTTCTGTTTCCTTCTAGTAGGAGGATCGATGGGACCTACGAAGTCAATGCCCCACTTCTCAAACGGCTTCAAAGGAAGGATAGGTTGCAATGGCATGGCACTTGTCCTTGTGGGTTTCCCCATTCTTTGACAAGCATCACATCTTTTACAGTAATCATAGGAATTTTTGTGGATGGTAGGCCACCAATATCCTGCTAGTAGAGCCTTCCTGGCTGTAGCTTCTCCTGCAAAGTGACCTCCACATGGCTCGTCATGGCAAGCCTTCAGAACAATCCCAATCTCATCTCCTGCAACACATCTTCTGAGCACTTCATCTTTGCCTTTCTTGTACAGTGCACCACCTAGCAGGGTGTAGGGGGCTAATTCTAGCATGAGCTTCTTCCTGTCCCGACTAGAAATACCAGGAGGGTACTGTTGGGTTGCTAACAGATTGGCAATGTCTGCATACCAGGGAGTTACAGTTTCTACCAAGAATAGGGAAGCATCAGGGAGGTCTGGATCATCCTGTTCCTCGTCTGCAGTTTGTGGGATACGCGACAGATGATCAGCCAGAACATGGGAAACGACTAGGCTTAGTAATCACCTCAAAGTCGAACTCCTGGAATAAAAGGAGCCATCTCATCATTCGTCCTTTCACATCTGCTTTGTTCATCAAGAAGGACAGGGCCTCATGATCCACATAAAATTTAAAGTGGGTAGATAGGAGGTAATGACGAAACTTCTCCAGGGCAAACACCATTGCCAAGCATTCCAGCTCGGTCACTATATAGTTCCGTTCCCTATCAGTGACTTTCCGGCTTGCATAATAGATCGGTTGATCCAGCTTCGAGGAGCCCTTCTGGCAGAGGACAGCACCTAAACCTTCAATTGATGCATCAGTGTGTACATGGAACTCTTTCGTCCAATCAGGAGGTTGTAGAATGGGTGCCTCTACTAGACACTGCTTCAGAATGTGGAAGGCTTTATCACATTCTTCTGTCCAAGTAAACTCTACATCTTTCCTCAGGAGCTTGTGCAAGGAGGTTGCCTTTGTCGCAAAATGAGCTATGAACCTACTGTAGTAACCCACATGGCCTAGGAATCCCCTCAACTGTTTGAGGTTGGTGGGTGCTGTCAGAGCTGCAATCTTTTCAATCTTTGCAGGGTCTGTTGATATCCCTTGTGCAGAGACAATGTGGCCCAACAGAACTCCAGAAGAGACCCCAAAGATGCATTTGTCGGGGTTGAGGGAAATCCCATACTCCCGGCATTGTTAGCTATTGTTCCAGTGTTTGAATAATATTATTTTATTAGTTATATAAAATAGGAAAATTATTTAAAATACCTTGATAAAGTCATGCAGATGATTCTGAAATGCAGCCATCATGACTCGTTGGAAAGTAGCAGGGGCATTGCAGAGCCCAAAGGGCATCACTCGGTAAGCATAGGTCCCCCATTCTGTGGTGAAGGTTGTTTTGGATTGGTCTTCTTCTGCGATTTGGACTTGATTATATCCGCTGAATCCATCCAGAAGAGAATAAAGCTCATGTCCTGCCACTGTGTCCAACAGTTGGTCTGTGAAAGGGATTGGAAAGTGATCCTTCTTTGTCTTGGAATTAAGCTTTCGGAAATCCACACATATTCGCAATTTGCCATTCTTCTTGGGTACAACCACGATGGGTGAAACCCATTCACTATTTGCCACTGGATAGATGAACTCGGCTTCCAAAAGCTTCAGCAGCTCTGCTTTCACCAATATGGAATAATTCGGGTTCATTCGCCTCTGTCGTTGCCGTACTGGCTTGGCATCAGGCTCCAAGTCAATATGATGTTGACATATTGTGGGATCAATCCCCTTTAGGTCTTTGTAAGACCATGCAAACACGTCCAAATTTTCTTTCAACAAGTTGTACAAGGTTGACAACTCCTCTTCTGGGAGACTGCTACCCACCTTCAAGTGGCGTTCAGTGCCTTCTGCATCCACAAAGGTTAACTGCCTTTCACCTTCTACTTCACGGATGAAGGTCCCGCGGACTGCTTCTGGGTAGAGATCCGACTCCTTCAAGGGAGTGGTATCCTCTTCTGATGTTCCACTAGAACCAACTTCTTCTTTTGGTGGAGACTTAGGTTGCTCCTTAAGATGTTGGAATGGGATTAGAGTTGTTTCGGGTTTGGTTTCAAAATTAATTACCTCTTGGCTTGAAGACTCCTCTTCTGAAGATGACACATCCAAGAACGTCACATAACAGGGACCCTCTGATGCCTATTGGGTTTGTGGGATTGGTGCTTGTTGGCACGGTGCATCATCATCATCTTTCTTTGGCAAGGATGGGTTAGGACGGCAGGAGCCACTCTTGAAAGACGGCTTGCTCTTCTTAATCCATTTCTTATAAAGGTTTTGCATATGAGATGATCCATTTACTAGACCAAATGGTACCATTGCCATTCTGTCCCGTAGCATGAGCTCGTCTGCTTCTGATGCTTCTGGAACTTCTTCCTCAAATATATCCTCTTCAGGTGGGATAGATTCTTCTGGCTCACTTTCATCACCTTCTTCGTCCATATCATATCCATCCTCTTCTGTCTCTGTCTCTGTCTCTGCGTTTGCTTCTGCTTCTGCTTCTGCTTCTGCTTCTGTCTCTGTAGGAGCTCTGTAACAGAAGAACAGATTCTCTGTTTCCTCTCCTGCCTCTGTCTCTGCTATGGCCATGTAACAGGGAGAGCAGTACATCCATGCTTCGATCTCACTGTCAGAAGTGATTTCAGAAGTCATTTCTGGTTCAGGCAGGAAGTATTCACCCATTGATAATGGCTTTGCCTCTTTTGGAAGTCGGCTTACAGTATCCACTGTTAAGGAATGTGCCACTGTTTTCTTGGGAAGTATCTGTTTGACAGCATCTTCGTCTGCTGATGTTCCATCCGCAACCTCATTAGGGGAGTCAGAAGATAATTCCAAGGAGGTGGATCCATGTCCTTTTTGAGAACCATACAGTTTCATCACCACTTTGTTGGGTCCTCTGCCCAAGGTCAAGGTTCCTTTGAACCAATCCGTCCTTGCTCTGGCTTCAAAAAGCCATGGTCTGCCTAGTAACAGAGGATAGGATGTACCATAAGAGTTTGGCTTCACCACCAGATAGGTTAGCCAATAATCTTTTCCAGCCACTGTAGTCTTCACATATGGAAGAATGCCCAAAGGCTTGATTCTACTCTGATCCGCCAGTCTGATGAGCCATTGGGTGGGTTGCACACCTTGTAAGCCTAGATCCTTCATTGTAACATCCGTCATAATGTTTACTGATGAACCTCCATCAATCAGTGCATTTGCAATGAAGCAGCTTTCTATCCACACGCCAGTCTCTAGAGTACCCGGATCTAGAAAAGCATTAGCCACATCCACTTCTTTTACAGGCTCTGGAGCCTTGTTGGACTTTGTCACTGTTGAGGGAGCAATCCTTAAACCACGTCTTTTTGTCAGTATACTTTTGAATCTTTTCTGGCAATTGGGAGACAACAACAATAATTGTCGGAATGTGAGGTTTGGTCTAAAGGTATCTAGATCTCTGACCAGATCGTATTCCTTAATAGGATCCACTGGCTTCTCTAACCGGTTAGGGAATGGGGCAACACCCATTTTCATTTTTCCTCTTTCTTCCAACAGAGGAATTACAGGAACTTCCTCTGCCACTTGTGGCACTTCCTCCTCTTCTGTACCCTGGACCTCTGGTCCTGTCTCTGTAACTGTCTCTGTAACTCTCTGTGGCACTGTAGGGCTCTGTACGGCACTGTTAGGCTCTGTTCTGTTCGGTTCTTCTGGTGGAAGATTGAACTTCACTGTTCTGGCAGGAGGGTTATTTTCTTTCTGGACAGGTGGTTCCTTCTGCTTTGCACGCATGATGGCAGCAACTTCCAATTCCACCAAATTGGAGGTAGGCTCTTGGGCCTTGGCTGGACTATCAGTAGCACTGTTTTTCACTGGGGCTGGGCTTGGACAGTCTTTTGCACTGTGGCCTTCTCCTTTGCATCGTTTGCATAAGGGCTTATAATCCACTGACCTTCGAGGATTTGGACAATTTGGTGAAATGTGTCCCTTTTCTCCGCATCTGTAACACTCCACTTCTGATCTCTGACCACCGCCAGACTGTCTTCCTCTGTAACTTTGAGAGGGAAATCTTCTGGGTCCGAAATTAGGACCAAACTCTCTAGGCTTGGGTCCAATATCTTATGTTGTCATTTTGGATTCCAGCAAGTTGAATCTTGCGTCTTCTTCCTTCCTTCTCCTATCATGTATCTCCTTCAGAGAGCAAATGTCCTCTGTATGGTTCTTCCGCAAACAGTAGGAACAGAAGGCCCCAGGAATGGTGGGTTTTCGTGTACATTCAGTGGATAAATGGCCTGCTTGATGACACTTACCACACCAAGTGTTTGACCGCATCACATCTCTTCCTGCTCCTGCAACGTTGGATATGCTAGCAGTATTCACTTTCAGCGTCTGTAGTTGTTCTGTAATCACATCCATCAACTCCTTTTTGATGTTTGCAACTGAGTTGGATAAATAATCCTTCAAGCTTTCTCCTCCGGACGTACTGGCAGGAGGGTTTTGAGGAGTCTCTGTAATCACTGCATAAATGGGTTGGGCTGGTACAGAGGGGTCTCTGTTCTGGTTCAGATTCAGTGCTCTTGTTTGAACTGTTGGCTGTTGGCTCCAGTTGGTAGGATTCCACTGTTGCTGCTGATTTGGCATTGAGGAAATTGGTTGGGACCATTGTTGTTGTGGTTGAGCCATCATTTGAGGCATGGATTGTGGCCACTGTGGATTTGGTGCACTGTACTGTGATACCGGGGGCATCTATTGGTAGGGATAGGAAACAGTCCCTGGAACTGCATTTTGTGGGTACATCATTCCTGGCATCAAAGGGGGTAGGACTCCTCTTCTTGTATTCATTGCTAGTCTAGCTTCCACTTCATCGTATAGTCTTGCACCTTCCATTGCAGCTTGCAGGGTGGCTGGTCTTTGCAGCTCCACAAACTTACGGACTTCTGGTTGTAATCCTCTGAGAAACACTCCCTTCTGAATGCCATCATCTAGATTATGGTTAGTCCATCTCTTCAGGATGGATTCCATTCGTGAGACATAGGCTTCTACTCTTTCTCCAAAGGACTGACTTAGGTTCATAAATTCCTCTCTCATCCGCTCTTCAAAACCTTCACGCCTGAATTTAGTGAGGAAGGCCAACTTCAGGTCGTCCCATGTGCCAAAAGTTCCTGCTGCTTGTCTCTCATACAACTGAAATGCTACGCCCTTGAAAGTGGCGGGGAATATTGCTAACCAATGCTTAGGAGTTCGCTGGCCTGTCTCATCAATATTTCCAGGACGGATCTGGCTTGGAAGTGGACCTCCAGCAGGAGGAGGAAGGGCTTGATGTGCCATTGGGACTTCTGTAAATAGTTCCGCAAGGGCGTCAAACTACTTTCTCTCTTCTCACATACCTCTAGACTCGTTCTAACACTTGCCTCTCTATTGCGTCATTCATCAGGAACACCAAGGAAAAGGAAATTCTCTTGCAAGAAAATCTATCTTGTAACATCAACAAGCTTGTTTATCATGTTTTATATGATCACAATGAAGAAAAGAACACCAGGCACAACAAATCTTCATGCAGCATCATGTAGATCTCCCACGGTTTTGATAGAATCAACCATATTCTTCAATATCTTCACAAAATCCATCAATAGAACAAAGAAAACAAAGGAATACACCATCTTTGAATGGAAATACATCACATAGTATTCATCTTCAATATCTTCATAGTCTTCTCTCTCAATCTCTCATATACAATCACTCTGTTTGAGTAGAATTGGCTATCTCCGACTCTTTCTCTATCCCTCCATCAATAATACATCATATCCTCACTACAATCTCTCAAAATCACTCTCAATAATCACTCTTAGGTCGTGGATACCCCTCCCAAGAGGTATGTCTGATATGAAGAGTCACCAGAGCCACTACAGTGTCTCTTCACAGCTCACTACTGTCACTTCACTCTAGTCTTCTCTTGAGTCTTCAGCAGCTACTTCTTCCACTTCTTTCAGCTCTTTTGCACTTGTATTCACCTCTTTCCAAGGTTAGAAAACTTTCCCCAAAGTCACATATACATTTCACAGAACACTTACAGAAGCATACAGAACAATCTACAGAAGAGTACCAGAACAGCTACAGTACAGAACAGAACAGAAACAGAACAGAAGCAGAACAGAAGCAGAAGCTCTACAGAAGACCTACAGAAGGTTACAGAAGGTTATCAAAACCTCATAACTCACTCTCAAACCATTTCAAACTCTCACAAACCATTCAATAAACTTTCACAAGATCTCAATCTTCATTAATCAATACTCCTTCCCTCCTTACAGAAGACAATCAGAACAAAACAGACCAAAACAGAACAAAACAGAAGGTATACAGAACCATTCAGAACCTATCAGAACATCACAGAACCATCAACAAACATCATGATCTTCCAAAACACAATCAATATCATCCAAAACACTCTCAAACCACTTCTAAATCAATTAATCATCTCATAAAATCAACCATTCAGCTCTCAAAAACAACAAAAATCAGCCAAAAAACAAGTCATTTCAACACTCAACAGCCTTTGTACTAGATAAAGCAATGGTCAACTGCTTCTTACTATCCAAGGAAAGTCATTTTATCCGTGTGAGTGGATGCAAAAACATGACCGTGTAGTCATCCTACCCAAGGACTAATAGTAGAAGTACCATCACCTGTAGGTCCATTCATAGTAGTACTAGCCAAGCGCTAGCTGGTTTATTAGAAAAACCACTACATTTAGACCACCATACCATGATGCCAGCTCATCAAACACTACATCCCTAATAATCAAGATATCCCGAGTAGAGAGATTATAACACTTGTAGGCCTTTCTATCTTGTGCATAGCCAAGAAAAACACTTTTTATAGCTTTTGGATCTAATTTCCTCCTCTTTTCATCAGGTACATGTATGTGAGCAATGCAACCAAACAATTTGAAGTGACTGATATCAAGCTTGTGACCATATAACTTCTGATATGGTGTCAAATCATGAATTCTAGTTGTAGGTGTTCTGTTGAGTACATAAACAACATTGATAACTACTTCAGACCAATAAGCATTTGGCAAGTTCTTTTCATTAAGCATTGCCTTGGCAGCTTCCATAAGTACATGATTCTTTCTCTTTGCCACACCATTCTACTGTGGTGTGTAACTGTATGTGAGCTACCTTTTTATGCCATATTTTACCAAGTGCATGTCAAACTCTCTAGAGACATATTCTCCACCTCCATGACATGAGATATAACTTCCAAACTCATTTTTAGTATGTGTATTAAAGTCCTTGAATACGCCAAGCACCTCATCCTTGTGCTTCAGGATATACATCCATGTATACATGCTGAAATCATCCATCAATGACACATAATACATGGCACAACCAATAGATGCATTATGGGGGGCAGGACCCCATACATTTGAATATATCAATTGTAAAGGTCTCAAATTATTTCTAACATGTCTGACGAATGGAAACCTTTCTTGTCTCCCAAACTGACAAGCAGAGAAGACACGTCCAAGATCTATATACTTGAACTTTGGCAAGCCAAGTATAACCTCTTTTTGCTACAATTTTTTAGCCTTTGGGTGTTTACATGACCAATGCATTTGTGCCAAATCTCAAACTACTCCATTATCATGGGAAAACATGGCTGCTTTCAATTTAGGGATAGGTGCATCCGGTTCCGCTTTCAGCTCCCGTACATAAATCCCAGCAGCCTTTGCCAATCAAGAAAATTCACATCCTAAACTTCCATAGAGCAAAGTTTTTGTTATCAAGCTTCTCTCCCATAATTTGAGTGATATTGTCAATGCCTTGAGCATTTGCCATATTTTCAACTAAGGTATTCAATGCTATATGCAATCTGTAAGTGCATGACTCCCTGCAGTTCAGGAACAAACTTCCTATAGTTTAAGAATAGTTTCTTGCAGTTCAGGTACAACCTCCCTGATAACCTGCTTGATGTAAGTTGTATTCTACGAATGAAAAAAATAGTCAACTGAGCATAAATGAAGCTCAAATTAGTTCAAAACATTCTATGGTAGTGGCAAAACATCCTAGCAAACTATGTCCATACAAGCATCAAGAGATGCATAGAACTTATGTTGACATTCATTGGACTTTCCCACATTTTATGATAGGCAAGCAACCTATTATGACCAACAGCATAAACTCTACAATAACCACAGTATTCTCAGCTCAAAAATATCCTTAAACTACCATAGACATGTTCCAGTACATTGGGGATTCAATATATGACCAAACAAACATCAATGTTTGTATTGTATGCAAGTAGTAGTGCCAAATACTCTTCCCACAAGCTGTTTACAGCCAATTCACTATTATAACTAGCAGTATTTCAGTCCAAATTTGATCATTTAATGCTCATTTACATCCACAAAATATCTTATATTCATGGACCAAGATTCAAGCATTTACGGGTACCAAATAGGTGTCAAGATGCTCCAAAACTTCATGTGTAACTTGTCATATATTCAACACAGATTTCAGCTCGCATTCTAGATAGATTTCAGCCTACTATTACCATTTAAATTTGAGTGTTAAAATTTTCAAAGCCATGACAAAATTCATGAGAATAAATTCATACACATTGCCAAGCATTAGTAGACATCAATAGAGGTGAATATAGCTCCCAATAAGCTACAACCAAGTAGATGTATGCTGTCCCTATATAATTAACAGCAGACCTACTCTATTTTCTAGCCAACGTTTGATTCAAACATTCCACAAACAAGCCGAGAACCAAGATACCAATGCTATGAAGCTTTCTTCAATCCATGACAATTTGTTTATCAATAGTAGAGTGTGTTTATAGCTGCCAATGTCTGAGTTGGAGCACGAGAAGGTAACCAACAAATTGGTGCAATCTGTGCAGGTCACATTTTTTACCTTGCTCCTATTTTTTCCCTCAATGCTCATGGAACAAAGCTCATTCAAGTGGTAGATAACCCCTCTAGGAAGCCGCAATAGGTTGTGAACTGATAAACCATAAGAAACATACCTTCCAATTGATCCAATGGATGCCAACACATGAAGTTTGGTAGGTCATAGTGCAACTCCTAACTTTAGGCTCCAACTCTTGTAATGCCAATGCCAATGCCACTGCCAAGCCTTCATGCTTCAAGCTTTGATACCATGTTCAAGATTGAGAAGGAGAGAGAGACAAAGGCATGGAGCTGTAACAGAGAGTAGTATACTCTCTTGTTCTCTTCTTCTCATTATTGCATAATGCCTACTAAATCCTAGTCACACATAACTGAAAACTCACTAGGTCACTAACTGACCGTAACTGTGGTTGAGTATGACCAACTCAGTTATTACAACACACATGGAGAGTGATAGCTAAGACTATAGTTGTCTAGATAAGATCAGTCATGTCAGTGATACTAATCACAAGCTTGATTCTCAACATCTTTCTTGGTAGGATCATATAGACAGTGACAAGAAAGTTTCCATGGGTGTGGCTGAGATCACAACAAACCCTTTCTTATATCAAGGTTTGATTGTACAGTCTCATTTATGATCGAACATCCTCGTTTTCCTACACTCGAGGGTGGTTATAACAACTCTTGGGGTTCTTGCCCTCTTATTTGGGAAATTTAGGGTGATGTGTCCAAGGTTTCCATAATATAGGCATAGATGATTCTCTTTTCATCTTTGCTTTTCATGTGGGGTCAAGGGCTAGAATTTGGTATTATCTACGTGCATCAATTTAGACTTGATTTCTTCTCCGATTGGGTCTTTGATTGGGGTTGGGTTCCATTGGTGAGGCCTTAATTCTTCTCGCTTTTCTTGCTTGCTCTCAAATAATCTATAATCACACTAGATGGCTTACATGATATAATTGTTGAGTGTTTTTGCCTCAAGCATAGTGAGGCATGAGGTCTTTGGATGTCATCTTGAAGACCCCATCTGAATTGGCTAATAAAATACTCATCATACCAAGTGAGGTAACATATTAATTGCCTAAATTTAGATGCATAAGTAGAGGCAAGGTGGTTACCTTGTCGTAGCTTTCAAAGTTTTGTTTCTACTACTCGACCAATGTCTGCATCTCCAAATGTAGAGGTGAGCTCGCAAAGAAATGCCTCATAGTTATGAAGTATTGGAATATTCTTTTCCAAGATTGGGGAAAATTATGATAAAGCTTAAACACAAAGCAAAGTCCCAATGGATCCCACCTTGAAAGCATCATCTTGATACCTATCCAATTGCATGTAGTATAGAGCTTTACTTGTTGCAAGAATCCCCTGAACTTCAAATGGTCACGATTGAACTTCTCTAGCATGTTGATCTTGGGTTCTCTTATTGGGGTTTGATAAACACGTAGAATCATCTCATCACTTTCTCTATTGTCATGCAAGTCTCAGATCTGGTCTTGCATATCTTAAAGTGCAAGGCCTAGATGCATGGGGTGTTCTATTTGAAGTTACGCTTGCTGTCATTCATTCAAGTCTTGAATATTTTGTTGGAGGTTTTGAAGGGAGGCCATGATTCTTTCAAGGGTCGCCTCCATGGTGCTTAATAGGGCTAGAAAGGGTTCTTGCTAAACTATTTTGGAAGCACTAGATTGTGCTCAAGAGACTAGACTAGATGCAAGATTTGTTACAAGAATTCTAATTTCAAGATGATCCCATGTAGGGGCACAAGGTACAATGATAACTTAACAAGATACAGAAAAACCCACAACCTAGGACCATAGGTATAGACAACAAGACTCAATAGGATATGAAGGATTCCACAACTTGAGACCGTAGGTATGGATATAAGATCCCATACTATGAGATTACAAGGTGACAAGACAATAGGAGTATAATGGAAGACAAAACAAGACTAGATACCACGACTAGACAAGAACTAGGAATGGAACTCGAAGTTAATTACTTGGAGGTCTCAACTCCTTGAGCTTCGAAGACTAGCTTTGGTAAGAAAAAGTAGCTCTATATGGAGAGCCCCTCCTTGTGAGGTCAAGGGGAGGGGGGAGTACTAGGCTAAGTGTGGATGAGATGACAAGGCAATTTGACTGTATCCACTATGGTTACACACATGATGACTTTGAGAAGTTGAGTACCGGTGAAGATGCATGCATCGATTGTGCATACTGATATGAATTAATTAAAGTAGACCATGACAATGCCTCCTACATCATTGCAAGAGAAATCCTTGCATTTTGATCCAATCATTTGAGCAAAATCATTGTTGGATTTTGCTAGATTTCACTCTTCATACAACCTATGAGAGCATGAAGCAAATTGCACCATATAGTTCCACCACTCATCCAATTGATTAGGATTAAAAATGACTTGTAGGAAAAATGATTCATATCATAAAGTTATGTATCGTGAATCTGGCTCAAACAAGTGGACAACACCGAGATCTAACAACCTAATTACAATTCTTAGGAATCACAAAGGTTTCACACAAATCCATCAAAAATTCTGTGGAGTCCACTCTAAAAATCCCAAAGGTCCCTTTGCATAGTTGCACTTGGTACTCCATCACCACTTTTTACCAATTTCTTACTAAATCATGGATGCAATTGACTCTAGATTTATATATGAATACATACTTGACATATCTTATGCCAATCATGAGACCAAATCATTTAGCCAATTATCTTCAGTAAAGGACGTACAAAAATTATTCATGATATGGATTGGCATGCAAATCTCTAAGATAATGTTATTTTCCTTTTATTCTTCTGCTCTTAACATTATCTATGGGGCCTTTGGGAGATGAACACGTCCATCCTTATGTACCCACAACCACTATGCCTCCATCACATCCCATAGGTATTTGTGAGCAACCACCGAGTCCCTTGATCCTATGAGGTGCTCTTGTAAGTGAATTCCAATGTTCTTGAATGTATGCATTTGATCAAGACGATGTTTTATCAACAAGGAATCCTATTATGGTAACATGTAGAAAATAAAAAACATTTTTATTTGATTGGGTAATCCCTACCTTGTATCCGCAAGTCTTCCAATCCACTATTGTCATGTGTTTTGCTGGTTGTTGGTGGTTTTCCAACAAAGTCAGAGTGTAGCTCATGCCCCTATGGAAGAAATACTTGAGGACATTCATACATCACCTTCTTCAAAGCCCTTGACCTTCATACATGTAATATTAGCCCACACAAGGTAGCCACGATAGCCACTTACAGGCGGCAAGACTTGCATAGTTTAAAAGCTTATTATGATATTTTGCATTTAGAATATTTAAAATAATATGGCTAATTAATTTGGAATATTCAAGCATTAACAATGCATGTGATATATACATGAGTATTATCCATACCCAAGGAAGTCATGCATAGTCCATTTTAAGATCCCTCATACCAATATATTTCTCTATTGATTAGCATGCTTGCTCATGTATGTAAGTTATTTATTTGCAAAAAGGGTTGACCCCATCGATTGCAAGGCCTAGTCTCATGTGTCATGGCCCTGTTTAAAGTTAGGTCACTTCTCAAAATGTCTCCAAGCTTTGCAATCTATGAAGAAGCATAGTACACCATTTGCGGACCAATTTTTTGAGCATCATGACATAATGGCTGCCAAATTCCTTGACTTAAATGTGCACTAAATCCATGGAAAAAGAGGAATATGATTAAGCACTTTAATTGGCACTATATCCTCTTGTAAGTTAGTGGATATTATTCTAGAGTATATTTTGAGTGTGCAATTAACTCTTTCTAAATAGAATGTAGTCAGGCAAACATGCATACTATTGTAGTCAACACCCAATTATTGTAAGTTGGTAAAATATTACTTTTTAGTGACTTAAAATAAAAATTAATCAATAACTTTATGGTGTTGAGCTATATAATGTTATAAGGTATACTATAAACTTTAAATTATATACCTAAATAAGGTTGTCACACTCACATCGCTCCATCCATGAAGACTTTGCAAGTTTAGCAATGATAAAGTTGCCTTCAGCTTGGATATACTTGAGCCCTAATATATTAATGAATTTTCCTCCTTTTTGAAGGCATGTAGGGAAGGCTCATTATTAAGAAGATTGACTATTGTTTCACCTATCTCTGCCTCAATTGGAGCCACATTTGTCTCAAGGGTCTCGTTCTCACATGCTTCACTAGATTACTCCTCTAGTGTGGCCACTCTCCTTGATCATTTGCAAATGGTGCATTATCTCCCCTTATAGCATTTGATTATCACCTTCGAATGCCTCTTTCTGATAACTCATCATTCCATGGTTCATGATAATTTTAGTCATAATGATTGATTGAGGATCCATAAATGATTATGGATACAATGGATATAGCCACCCCTTGTAGCATCTGACTATCACCTTCAAACACCTCTAACTAGTTGATAGACATTGTCTCTTTGTGATAACTCCTCATCCTATGGTTCATGAATATTTTAGATATTATAATTGATTGAGGGTCCGTAAAATCTTATGCGTAAAAGTGAAAGAGCCATGAGTTACACAGAAGACAAGTTAAATTTTCCCACAAGTTGATGTAGTTGGGAGGCATCAAAGTTAGGTGATGTAATGTTGTTATTCTAATACTTGTCCTACATTGGGTGCATATGCAAGTTATTTTTGATTCATCATCTCTCATTTGTAAACCTATGTTGCATGAACTCGATGAACACATTGATATACCTAAGCTAGAGTACAAAATACCCAATACTTTTAAGTTTATGAGGCTGTTAAGCTTATCTTTACTACAACTTTAAGTTTATGTGATATAGGAATGTACAAATGCATATGTGTAGCTTGAAGAAGCCCTCATGTTTATTTGGCATGATAGTGTGAATCTATTGCAAGCATAAATGAGGATTTTGATTATATCTACCTACTCTAGTCTAGCTTAGATTCTACCTTGTATATACATAGCCTAGCATCTTGTGAATGCTAGGGAGGTCTAGCGCCATCAAGAACATTGCCTCAGGCTTGTGTTCTGTGCTCACCAGAATACTGCCTTAGTCGGTGATTTGTACTCAGTCATCCATCATTTAGCTTGATGATTTTAGGAAAGATCAGTACCTAGCTTGCAATCACAAACATCTTATTTCGAATGCATTATACATAGAATTTTAAGAAGTTTATTTCCAAGAAAAGTATTTTCTTTCCAAAAGCAATAACATTGAGAAAAATTAGCATAAGTGGAAAAATTAGCGTAAGTGGCAATACCTTCCAATAGTCTTCCTGGATTTTCCCTTCCTCGGGATCTAGTTGGATTTGTTGAGATGGCAAGCTCAACACATGCGGACATTGATGATGGACCGCCTGGCTAGCTAAGTCTGCATGTCTACACTTAGCACGTTGGTGGTCATTACGATACTCACATGGCCACTGACTTATCACTTATTATATTTAGTTTGTCACACCTACCTACAGCTGGCAAAGATATAACGCCAGTTGATTAGTGTAGTCGGTCATACACTGTTTGACTTAGAAGGCCACTTTCCTTTATGTTGCATCTTATCTATTTGTGTGTATTGTATAGTGTGTGGAAGAAGAAGAAAAATCAGAAAGAAAACGTTTTGGCCTCCATCTCTCTTCTTGTGTTCTTGAATGAGCTTCCTCTTGTGTATACAGTGTGTGTTTGGCACAACAGCTCAAGCAAAGTCCCCCACCACACGATTCTTGACATGGTATCAGAGCTCCACCACTGAGTGGTGGAGCTCTGATACCTTGGATAGTACCTGTGGAGGCACCGAAAGCAGGGTAGAGCAAAAATCTCAGATTGCTGTGAGATTTGGTGTGCGAGCAGAGCACTATATATTCTACAGATTAACCCTTTAGGACTTTCACGTAATTTTTTTGGGCGTCTGAGACCGTTTCAAGCCCCGTTTTAGAGCCGCAAGGTTGCAAACAACAGTTTCAGTGTACACTGTGATTTCTGTTGTATTGATCGGAAGTGGGTGCACAGGTTACAGATTTTGAATTTGTAATTTTTGAAGTGTTTGCAAGAAGCAAACATAAGGTTTATCTGCAAACAGGTTGCAGATTACACGTACTATTGAGCAATCAATGAAAAAGGTTGCTTGGTGTATTACTGTGCATGTGTTGTGAAAGATTGCAGAAGACTAGCTTGCTGTGTTGTATCCTTATTTGTGATAATGACAGAGAACAGTGGAAATCCCATTATTGAGAAGCTCGACAAGAACAACTACTCTTCATGGAAGTTCCATGTGATAAACTTCCTCATTGGAAAGAGCCTTTATGAGTTTGTTTCAGGTGAAGAAAAGGAGCTAGAGCTCGGTATCCCTCCGACTGTAGATGAATTAAAAGCATGGAAAGAATGGAATGCGAAAGATAAAAAGGTGATGTACTGGTTATCTGTAGTCATTGATAATATGATGTTGGGATATATTAGGAATGCAGAAACTTCACATGCAGCTTGGACAATTTTTGAGAACATGTTTTTAGTAAATACAAAGGCACAAAAGATTCAACTCAAGCAAGAGTTGAATGCCTTGAAGAAAGAGAAAATGTCTGTCAATGAGTATGTGTTGAAGGTGAGGAGCATTGCAGATGCTTTAGCAACGATTGATGCAATGCCTGATGATGATGATTTGGTTTCATCCACTTTGAGTGGCCTTAACAATGAGAAGGCATGGAAATCATTTGTTACTTCAGTATATATACATAAGCCATTTTCAGATTTTGATGAGTTGATTTCTCTCATGATTACTTAAGAGATCAATATGTAGGGTGACTCATTTGAAAAAAATGGTGAACAGGTTCAAGCTTTTTACTCAAGTTTAGGAAGGAGATGTGGAAGATTCTCTTCGAGAGGCCATGGTATGGGACGTGCTGGCAATAACCAGCAAAACAGGTTCAATCAGCAATTCGGTGAAATGCAGGTTTCAGGAGGCCGAGGAAACTTTAGAGGTAGGGGGAGCTCTAGAGGAAGAGGTGGATGGCAGAATAGAGGTTCTAGAAATTTTGCTATTGTTTGCCATTATTGTGGCAAAACAGGCCATATTGCAGCCCATTGCTATGCTAAGAAGAATGATATTGGTAGTGGTAAATTGCAGTAAGGAAACTATGCATCGTCTTCATGACAGAATGAAGACAAAAATGAGCGTCTATTTGTTACGTAGCATATGATGAATGCAGTTACAGGAAAGGGGACACATGATGATGTATGGTATGTCGATTCAGGTGCATCTAATCATATGATCAGTCATGTTGAATGGTTTGAAGAGATGCAAGACTTACAAAATCCATGTTATGTGCAGACGGGTGATGATTCATGCTACCCAATTTCACACATTGGAAAGGTTCCCTTGTCCTTATATGATGGCTAGACAAAGAGTCTGACAGATGTATTACATGTGCCATCAATCATAAAGAATCTAGTGTCTGTTGGCCAAATGGCAGAGCAGGGGTTGCAGGTCCGATTCAATGCAAAAGGTTGTTTTGTAGAAGACTTTAATGACAAGTACAGGTTGGTCGCAAAAGAAAATAGAGTTCGCCGAATGTTCACTTTAGATGCTGGAATTCCGACAATGGATGCTGCTATGTATGCTAAAGGAAAAGGAGTAGTTGTAGATATTGAAATATGGCATAAACGTATTGGACATGCAAACGTGCAAAGGCTAAAATTAATGTAGTCCAGAGGATTGGTTATAGGGTTGCCTTCTTTTAGAGTTGCAGAATTGCATAAAGTCTGTGAAGCATGCCAGTTTGATAAGCATGCAAGACAATCCTTCATGATAGAGAAGTGAGTAGAAAAATACTTGATGTAGTGCATACAAATGTTTGAGGGCCTACACAGAATGTATCTCTTGGTGGTAGCAAATACTTTGTCACATTTATTGATGATTATTCAAGGAAGTTATGGGTATACTTCATGAAGGAAAAAAGTGATGTGTTTGAGCACTTTAAATCTTTTAAGACAGCTATTGAAACAGAAACATGCTTAAAAGTGAAGTGCTTGAGATCAAATGGAGGGGGAGAGTACCTCTCTAATGAGTTTAGTGGCTTCTTGAGGACTCATGGGATAAAGAGGCAATTTACCTGCAGGTATACCCCACAGCAAAATGGGATTGCAAAAAGAAAAAATAGACATATTGCAGAAGTCACACGGGCATTAATGGCTGAAAAGAATATGCCCAAACACTTTTAGTCTGAGACTATCCATACTACTGTCTACATTATGAATAGAACTCCCACAGTTGCAGTTCATGGGATGACTCCTGAAGAATGCTTTACTGGTAAGAAGCTCGACGTATCGCGCTTGAAGGTATTTGGATGTGTTGCATATGTTCATGTGCCAGATGAGCTACAGAAGAATCTTGATCTAAAGGCTGAAAAATGTATTTTTATTGGGTACTCTATAGAGCAGAAAGGGTATTTCTATTATAACCCTGTCACAGGTGAGTTCAGAGTGAGCAGGGATGTTATCTTTGATGAGATGGGCAGCTGGTATGCACTTGATGGTGATATATTAGATGATGATAATGATCATGACAGCTATGTGCAGAAAGAAAAAAAAGAATCACAGAGTCTTAGTGGACCAGAAACATCATCTAGTACTATACCTACAGTGAGCCCTTGGTCTGGGAGACTAAGGAGTAGCCCACATATTCAGGTGGATCTATAAGTGTTGCAGGGAAGGACAAAGGAAAGAAGAAAGTGCTGGATAGTAATGATGCATCTACCAATCATTTGGGATTTGACGGAGATTCTAATGGTTCAAGGAGTTTGGATGATGAACTTGGTATTCCTTTAGTCAGGACACCAGGTGTACAGAGAGCTCATAGTAATGTAAAGGCTCCATTGAGTGATCCAGTGGTATGTAGATCTAGCAGGGTCAGATACCCTGTTAAAAGATTTGGATTTGAAGGTTATGCAACTCACCATTATGCTTATATGGTGAAACTAGTTGAGGATGTTGAGCCCACTTGTTTTGAGGATGCTGTTGGTCATGCTCATTGGGATGCAGCAACGGATGAGGAGATGGCTGCATTAGAAGCCAATAAGACTTGGGATTTGGTACCCTTACCTAAGGGTAAGAAAGCTATCGGTTGTAAGTGGGTTTACAAAGTCAAGCATAATGCAGATGGTTCAGTTAGCATGTATAAGGCTAGGCTGGTTGCAAAAGGCTATGCTCAAACATATGGCATAGATTATGAAGAGACATTCAATCCAGTTGTTAGGATAGCAACTGTTAGGTATGTGATTACCTTGGCAGCAGCCAAAATTTGGAGTTTGCAGCAAATGGATGTTAAGAATGCCTTCTTGCACGGTGAATTGCAAGAAGAAGTGTATATGGAGTAGCCAGCAGGTTATGAGGATTTAGAGCATCCCACATATGTATGCAGGTTAAAGAAGGCGCTCTATGGGCTGAAGCAAGCACCTAGAGCATGGTCTGACAAGATTGGAGAGTATCTTGTCAATATTGGATTTTGTATTTTTGATGCTGATCACTCACTTTATGTGAGAAAGGGAGATGCAAGTTTGGTCATCATAGTCATCTATGTGGGTGACTTGATTATTACAGGTGACAGTGACAATGGGATTGCTGAAGTTAAGGACTTCTTGAAGAA
Source organism: Lygodium microphyllum (assembly GCF_053477565.2). Lineage (NCBI taxonomy): Eukaryota > Viridiplantae > Streptophyta > Polypodiopsida > Schizaeales > Lygodiaceae > Lygodium > Lygodium microphyllum. The sequence continues at coordinate 108,803,612 of NC_141135.1, forward strand.
GAAGTTTGAGATGAAATATTTGGGTGAGCTGAGATACTTTCTTGGTATTGAGGTGATCAGATGTGATGATGGTATATGGCTATCTCAAAGGCAGTATGGCTTGGATATGTTATCCAAGTATGGTATGACAGCATGTAAGCCTCTTTCAGTACCGTTGGAGCAAAATGTGAAGTTGAGTGTTGATGTTGGGGATGAGATAGAAGACCCTACAATGTTTAGGAGGATAGTAGGGAGTTTGATTTACATGACTATCACAAGGCCAGACTTGAGCTATGCTGTTGGCCTTGTCAGTCAATTTATGCAGATGCCTAGAAAGCCTCATTCGGATGTAGTTCGACGTATATTGAGGTATGTGAAGTCCACTTTACATTATGGACTTTTTTATGAGGCAGGTAAGGATGTACATGTCTTTGGATACATAGATGCAGATTGGGCTGGTAGCATGTCAGATAGACGATCTACTAGTGGATTCATGTTTTCTCTTGGTAGTGCAGCAGTTACATGGAGCAACAAAAAGCAACCTACAGTTGCTCTATCGAGTACATAGGCTAAGTATAGAGGTGCTGCTATGGCAGCACGTGAGGTGGTATGGCTGAAAAAGTTATTAGGTGATTTGGACGTGTAAGGAGATGGTCTAGTTGTCATTCATTGTGACAACATGAGCAGCATACAACTAGCTAGGAATCCAATGTTCCATGATAGGACAAAACACATTGAGGTGCACTACCACTTTGTGAGAGAGAATGTACTAGCAGGATAGATTGACTTGGTATATATCAGAACACAGGATCAGATAGTGACATTTTCACAAAGGCATTGGGTATAGAGAAGCTTCGAAAGTTCCAAAGCTTACTTGGAGTTGCAGAGATCGAGTTGAGCTTGAGGGGGAGTGTTGAGATGGCAAGCTCAACACATGCGGACATTGATGATGGACCGCCTGGCTAGATGAGTCTACATGTCTACACTTAGCGTGTTGGTGGTCATTATGATACTCACATGGCCACTGACTTATCACTTATTATATTTAGTTTGTTATACCTACCTACACCTGGCAAAGATATAATGCTAGTCGATAGTGTAGCGATCATGCACTGTTTGACTTAGAAGGCCACTTTCCTTTATGTTGCATCTTATCTTTACTTTTTGTGTATTGCATAGTGTGTGGAAGAAGAATAAAAATCAGCAAGAAAACGTTTTGGCCTCCATCTCTCTTCTTGTGTTCTTGAGTGAGCTTCCTCTTGTGTATACAGTGTGTGTTTGGCGCACCAGCTCAAGCAAAGTCCCCCACCATGCGATTCTTGGCAGGATTGAATCTAACAAGAGTTTAATTCTTGAGAATAACTCCCTTGGAGTTTCATGGGTCCTTGTCTACAATAAAAGAAATGGATAGTTTTATTATGAAAAGTGTTTTTTTTTACAATTCCATCACAAGGTCTTTTATATACCAAAAATTAGCGTCCATGATTACCCATCAAACGTTTCACTTGATCAAGAATATTAAATATTTTAGGGATACAATACATTCTTGTACTTGCTTAGGTTCATCTCGTACAGACCCAAGTTACCCCTTGGAATTTGCAATTAGGAATTCTTTTAAAAAGATTATATGTAAAAATTGAATAAAATCTTATTTTACGAATGCAATTTTTGTGGCCGGTTCAAGGGTTGGTAGCATGCTAGTTGCCTTAATTATAAAATATAGTACTTGGGGATCCATGACGAGTGCTTGGTTGATGGTATACATAGCTTTGTTTGTAACCCTAATACTTGTCATTCCATTTGTAGTGATTGTGTCTACATTGTTATTGGCAGCTCCGGCCTCTACAACCTTAGTAACTTTCTTCTTTGGGGCCATGGTCTTTAATTGCAAGATTGAAAAGGGAATTTTTGGTGAAGGAGCTTGGGGGTATTTAGATTACCAAAATTTTGATTGATGGGGGAAGGCGATTACCAAGAATTTAGAAAAATCGAGAAGAGTCTTGATTCCACAGAGAAGTAGGATAGAAGGGATGGAGAATTTGATTCCAAGAGTTTGTGGAATATCCTTCTTGTCTTTGTGACCAGGGTTCTTGTCCTTGTGTCTCTTGCTCCCCTTCCTTTTGATCTATACTACTGAGAAGGGCCTCTCCTCTCTTGCTCTTACTGCCCCCAATGGCTCCCCATGCATCATATTTATATAGCTAAATTGAAGTTGAAGGGTTGTGGCCAAGAAGAGAGCTCTTTATGGAGGGTATCTTGGCAAATCAACAGCTAGAAGCTTTCAAGATGCAATTTGATGCTGGCAATTTGAACTTTGAGGCCCAAAGAGGCTGCCAAAGATAGCATGACTAATTTGCATGGCTCTTGGATGATCTTGCTTCAATCCAAGCCTCTTATTGAATTAAGAAGAGGGGAAGATTGCTAGAGTTAACTGTTGAATTACGAATTACTGAAGGTGAATTTAGGCTTTTTGATTCAAAATCAGAGATGGCCAATTTGGGGGGTTCATGGCACCGTTTTTTTCCATTAAAAAATGGGGGAGGGGTGGTGGCGGCCTGTTCACAACGTCTTCTTGTCCTTCTTCTTTATTTATAAGATTTTAAAGCTTTTAAAGCTTAAAGAATTTTGATATATTTGACTTGCCAAGTTTAAAATGTGTTTGGTCAAATTCGACTTATGGCTTACAACTCTTGTTCACGCAGTAACTTTCGTGATAGATGGCTACAGTCCTTGTCAATTTGCGAAAATGTCGGGTTACAAACCTTGGACGCAAGATCTTCTCCATTTTAATGATTAAGAGTTCTTCAAGTCCATTTTGTTGCAAGAAGTCGGGAAGATTTGAAATTAAAGTTGAGATATCATATCCTCTCCCCCTTAGAGGAATCGAGATGTCCTCATCTCGAATGAAACTGGGGATATTGGTTACATAGTGATTTTTGGTCAATCCATGTGCCATCCTCTTCAGGGTAGTCTTTTCACTAGACGAGATATTCTCTAAGGGTTTTTCTTCTAAGAGTCTTCTCCCGCATGTCAAGTATCTTTTCTGGTTAAAGTTTGAGGACTTCGTGACTTGGCATTACAATTTGTTGGTTGTTAAGTACATGGTCTAGGCTAGGAACACATGCTTTCAATAGACTGACATGAAATACATTATGTACTTTCAAGTTTTTAGGGAGTTGCAGCTTGTAGGAATTTGGTCCTAGACACTTTACCAACTTATATGGCCCACAATACTTGGGACGTAGCTTCTTGAATTCCCCCAAAGATAAGGAACTTTTCTTTGAACGAACTCGTAGGAAAACCATGTCACCTTCTTTGAAAATGCATTCTTGCCTTTGTTGATCGACATATGCCTTCTGTCAATCCTTGGTGGCTTGAATATCTTGCCTTATAGCTTTCACTTGGCTGATCCATTTCTTCCAGCATTTGCCTAGATGCTTCTACCCGTAGGGTAGGATTAAAAAAATTTAATGGTGTAAGACAATCTTGCCCATATAGTGCCTCAAAAGGAGTCATTTGAACACTTTGATGGTATGATGCATTGTAGGTGAATTCAACTGAGGATAGGTATTGGATCCATTGTTTGGGTTCCCTATTACAATAAGCTCTCAGTATGTTTTCAATAACCTGGTTGACCCACTCTGTTTGACCATTGGTTTGAGGATGGTAAGAAGTACAAAAGCAAAGATGGGTTCCTAGAGCTTTGAACAAACCCTTCCAAAAGTTTGAGGTGAAAAGAGAATCATGGTCGCTGATGATTCTTTGGGGTAGTCCACGTAACCTGAAAATTTCTTAATGAAAAGCTTGGTGATATCAAAAGCCTTGTAATTGGTTTTTACAAGAATAAGGTGGGCAACCTTTGTTAGCATATCAATGACTACCATTATGGAGTTATATCCTCCTTGTATTGGGGGTAATCCAACTATGAAGTCCATGCTGATATACTCCCATTTCATTTGAGGGATGTCAAGTGGATGGAGCTTTCCTAGTAACTTGACACGTTTGGTATTAATTTGTTGGCAGTTTAGGCATTCGATGACATACTTGAGTACATCACCCTTGAGTTTTTCCAATAGAAGATTCTTCTTACTGTATTAAGAGTCTTAGCATAACTAGGATGACCCAAAAATGGAGAATCGTGAGATTCCCATAGTATTTTTCCTTTTAAGTTCCTGACTTGCAAGAATACATAGTCTTATCCTGTAATAGGCAAGCTCCTCGTTTATGGAAAAATCTTGATACTTAGTCTTGAGTTTTGGATTTGAATCCTTGATGGAAATTTCTCTTAACAATCTCTGATAGCTTGGATCCTTCACTGCCTCTTTTTTAGCCATTTATATGAGAGGGTTATTGGGCATGGAAATCATTATAGCAAGAGTTCTAGCTCTAGAGGGTTCTTCTAGGATTAGAGCATTAAGGAACGATTTATGGCTCAGGGCATCTGCAATCACATTCTCCTTGCCTAGTCTATACTTGATTTCAAAGTCAAATTCTTGTAAGGTCTCAATCCATTGGCATTGTCTCATATTGAGATCTGATTGAGTGAAAATCCACTTTAGGCTTTTATGATCTGTGACTAGAGAAAACTTATTACCAAGCAGGTAATATCTCCATAACTTAAAGGCATGAATTACAACAAGTAATTCTAGGTCATGTGTAGCATAGTTTCATTCGTGGATCTTTAATTTTTTTGAAGCATAGGCTATCGAATGTCCTTCTTGCATAAGCACGCAATCCAAAGCAAGAGAGCTTGCATCAATTATGACTTCAAATTCTTTGCTTAGGTCGGGTAGCCATAAGATAGGGGTGGTTACCAAACTTTGCTTAAAGCTTCTCAAAGCTAGATTGTTTGGCGGATGTCCATGTAATGGAGACCTACTTTTTTAGAAGGTCGGTGTGAGAGGTGCCGTGATTGAGGCATAGTCTTTAATGAAGACTCTATATCAACCCATTAGCCCTAGAAAGCTTCACACTTCCTTAACCATTGTCGAGGGTGGCCAGTCTTGTACATCTTGGACCTTGGTAGAATCCACTGAAATGCCATCTGTCGATACTATGAATCCTAGATATTCAATCTGCTTCTTGAAGAAGTCACATTTCTTCTTTTTAGCATATAGTTTGTGGGCTCTCATTGTTTCAGGAACTATTCATAGTTGTGGTCCATGATCTTCTTCATTCTTGGAATATATTAAGATATCATCAATGAAGACGAGGACAAAGTCATCAAGGTAGGGTCAGAAAATGTCTTGCATCAACTTGTTGAAGGTGGAAGGAGCATTTGTTAACCTAAATGACATCACAATAAACTCGTAATGACCGTACCTTGTGTTAAAAGTAGTTTTAGGGATATCTTTTTCCCTAATTCTTATTTGATAATATCCTAATGCCTTCAAAATTGAAGTTTGAAGACAATATGACATTTACTTTGTCACAAAAATTTAATACAACAAGCTGTTTACTGCTCTGTTCATGAACTGTTCTCTTGCTGAAGCCATGGAAATTGTTCCAAATATGATGTTGTTGCCATGAAGACTCTTTGATAGGCAAACCCTTCCATTTGATAAGGTATTCAACAAGAATACGGTTCCTTAGAACCTTCTCCCACTTTCCAATAATCTTCTTGGGCTCATAGATGATTAAACCATCATCATCCAAGGGAGGTAATTCTTCAAGAATTTGAATTTGAGGTCCCACATACTTTTTAAGTTGAGACACATGAAAGACATTATGGATTCTTGTGCTAGAAGGTAAGTCTAGTTGATAAGCAAGATCCCCAACTCGCTTGATAATACGATAAGGGCCATAAAACCTATGAGCAAGTTTGTTTTGTCCTCCTTTAAGAGAAGCATAACGTGACTTGGGAACCTTTATTCATCTTCTGAAAACTCCACATGTCTTCTTTTCTCATCCACATAGACCTTCATTGTCTCTTGAGCTTTATGAATGTTATCCTTGCATTGCTTCATAAGGGCCTCCATCTTTTCCAACTCCTCACGGGTTTTTGGATTTACATTTTCATGAAACAATGCGGAAGGTACTTGTACTTTGTAGCCATATAAAGCTTCAAAAGGAGACATTCCAATGCTCATATGGTAAGTATTGTTGTAACAAAACTTTGCAAGATGGAGCCATTGGTCCCATGCATTTTGTGTCTCATGGCAAAAGTGCCTCAAATAAACCTCTAGCCATTTGTTAACTCTTTCAGTTTGCCCATCTGTTTGAAGAGAACAAAATTTTTCAAAAGCTGCCCATAAACTTAGTGTTGCGACCAGACACAATCTTCATTGGCAAACCATGAAGCTTGAAAATACATTCCATAAATTGTTGAGCCACTTTCTTTGCTATAGATTGAGCCTTTATAGAGATGAAATGGGCTGATTTAGTCAACCGATCAACTACTACATAAATGCTATTCCACCCATGCTTAGTTGTAGGTAATCCCACAATGAAGTCCATAGAGATATCAGTCCACTTGCCTTGAGGAATAGGAAGTGTCTGAAGTAAGCCGCCGCATGAGCATAATTTTTTATAAACCTTCTATAGAAGGAAGATAATCCAAGGAGACCCCTTAAGGAAGTAGAATTCGTAGGAGTAGGCCACTCTTTGACACATTTTACCTTGTTAGGATCCACACGAATGCCTTGCTCTCCAACAATGTGACCCAAGTATTCGTAGGAGTAGGCCACTCTTTGACACATTTTACCTTGTTAGGATCCACACGAATGCCTTGCTCTCCAACAATGTGACCCAAGTATTCTACTTCATCTTCCATGAAAGAACACTTTGACATTTTGGTAAAGAGTGTATGTCTTCTTAATGTGTCAAAGACCTCTCGAACATGCATCGAATGCTCAACCTTGGATTTACTATAAATGAGGATATCATCAAAGAATACAATGACTGTTTTGAAAAAGAAAGGTTGCAATATCTTATTCATGAGTGCTTAAAGTAGCGGGTGCATTTGAAAGCCCAAATGGCATAACCAAGAAGTGATATAACCCTCTTTCAGTCCTAAAGGTTGTTTTATATTCATCCCCTTTCTTTATTCGAATTTGATGATAACCCGAATGAAGATCAATCTTAGTGAAGACCTTTGCATCTTTGAGCTCATCCAAAAGGTCATCATTGCGAGGAATTGGGTATCTTTTCTTCACCGTGGACTTGTTAAGCTCCCTATAATCAATGCACATACGAAAAGATCCATCTTTCTTCTTTACCAAGAGCACAAGAGAGGCAAATGGAGATTGACTTGGCTGTATTAAACCCATTTGCAATAATTCTTTGACTTGTCTTGCCACTTCTTCCCTTTCAAAATTTGATAGGCGATAGGGAGGTTTGTTGATGGGTTTTATGTTGGGTAGCAAGTCAATAGGATGGTCTACCTATCTCTTTGCAGGCAAAGATGATGGTTGCTAAAATAAATCTTTGTATTCTTCCAATAGCTTTTCCATTCTTGGATCCTTTTACTTTGAAGAAGATGATGGCTTATTTGGTGACTGCTCTTCATCCACTTTCGCAAGCAAAAGAGTGAATATGCATGACCGTGCATTGATTTCTTTACGCATCTATTTCCTAGAGATGAGTTTCATTTGCTTTTGACCAATGCCCTTCAATATCATAGGCTGTCCATACACTTGCAATGACAAGAAGAATCCCTATTCTTGCAATATTGATGCAAGACCATGAATTCTTGATATAATCCCATACATAGAAGCTTTAGAATACATCAAAAACCAAAAGCCCCATGATACCATCCTTCAAAGTCCAAGAATTCTGAAAATTCAAGTGGATGCCCTATTTTGACTCATTTCAAGAGAAGAAATGCTCTAATCTTGCAAGAAATCTTCAATATCGGATCAATGAGTGCTAAAGAAGCTCAAGGATGCTTGATAGAACAAAAGGCCTTTGACATTTTAAAGAAATTTAAGAAAAAACTCATTGATGTCCTAAATCTGGCATAGCTAGTGTTTTGAAAGCTCAAGAATGATCAAGGACGATCAAGGAGTGTAAAGAAACCATGTATGCTTGCTGAAGACCTCCAGTAAAGATTGCTTAAGCTTGGTATGCCTTGGCTTCAGCCATGGCTGAAATCATGAAGAAGAAGGGCTGGAAATTCAGCACAAATTGTGCCAGCTGATCCTCCTGTCTTGGAAGCTCCATTTCACTAAGGTCAAGTGTTAGGCTACTCTAGTTGAAGCTCGTGGCACCAGGAATCAAGATTTGATGTCTCCTTAGTGGGAAATGGCCATTGGAAGAAGATTGCAGCAGTTGAATCCATGGATTCTTGGAGAAAACCTTGAGAGGAAGAAGAGAGAGAAACTGTCCCCAAAAAATAATCTTAGTTTAACCTCTGTAACCCCACTTAGACTCTAGTTAGGTCAAAAACCTTCAAAATGGACCTCCATTTGACCACATCTTGCTATTTCGGCCAAGAACCTCCATCTTCTTCAAGAAACCTCCAAAATTAGTCCCGACTTGTTGCAGAGATCTCTGACTAGTCACGGTTTGAACTGTACCAAACCTTGTGACCAAATCTTAGTGCTCCAATTAACTAGTTCCTGCCCCTGTGACTAAATTCTCCATGAAAATGACTCTTCCCATGGATCAAAGTCCATGCTCTAATACCAATGTAATAAATTGGTTCTCACAGCAAATCATTTAATTGGAAATTCAAGAAATATACCATTCTTTTAAGAAATACAAGAAATACACCATGTTTGTAAAATAGCCATAGCCAAGGTAGCTAAGCTTGAAGTAATATTGCCATGGAAGGCTGAGAATCAAATATGTAAGCTGCAACATGAATATTCACCTCATGTCAAGGTGGGACATGGTATGCACCCCATATCTTAGTAGCTAAGAGCATGCACCCTCTTAGTTGGTGGGAGGAAGGAGCCTCAAAACATGTATTGTTGAAAAATGGCCAAAAGATCCCTCACAAGTTGCATCTCCCCCTTTTATACTTAACCCTAGCCTACTCTAGACTAAGGTGACTTATGCATTATTACAATTTAGAATTAACCAATCCATTCCTAGTAGACATTCATAAGCCTCGAGGTTCATAATTCGGAAGTCAATTTTAGAAGAATTGCCACCCAAGCTAAATTTGACCTTGCTAGTTTGTTGTGTTGATAGAACTTCTTTTCCATTTGCTAACTCCATAAGAAAACTAGGTGCAAGAGTAGTGTTTATGTCCAGCCTTTTTGTACATTTTGGTGATACAAAAGAGTGGGTACTTCCATAGTTGATTAAAATTCAGAAGGGTTAACCTTGATAATTTGTTGGTGTTTGAAATACTGAGAATTGGTGATTTGGACCCTATTCAGAGTGGCATGTACTCTGGCTCTTTCCAAATCTGATTCTAATGTGGGATCTTTATCATTACTGACCTCCTTCAGGTTTATTCCCGCAACCTTTCCCCTAGCATCTTGGCTTTGCTTGCAAAACTGAAGCTTTGGGCACTGCCTCTTGAAATATCTTGGTTCCTTGCAATGGAAGTACCTTGGAGTCTCATTGCTCCTTCCTGTGGGTATAAAGCTTTCCATTGCATTTTATTTGGCCTTCTTCATCTTGTTTGGTTGGTACTGCCCTTGGGCTCCCTTTGCATAACCTTGGAAGTTGCCCTTACCCTGACTATTTCAGTTTCAAAATTTTGCACTTCTTGGTCTTTGTTTGATCTTCTAAACTATAGGAGCATCCTGTAAATTTGATGGTCTCATTGATTCAAGACATGTCGTATTCTTCAGGGGCGGATTTAGACCATTGCAAAATTTGGATACTTGCTATGGAACATCCATCGTAGGTGCATATTTTAGAAGTGTTACGAATACAAAGTAGTAGGCTTCTAGGCTTAGGCTTAACTTCTTTAGATTGAAGAACCAATTCATCTTCTGGGCTTGATATGTGGGTAGAAGATATCTCCCACGCATAGCATCCTTAATCTTGTCCCAAGTGATAGCGTTTTCAGACATTCTTTGGACCTTGTACCATTGCTTCCACCAAAGACACAAGCATCTCCTATGAGTTTTAGTTTGGCAATCCTGGCTTGATTTGAGGTGTAGTCCCTACAGCAATGAAATAGTCTTCCATAGATTCTATCCATGTTTCTGCTTGAGTTGGAATGTCCCTCCCTTTACCATCAAACTTCGGTGGCTTGTACTACTTGAGAAGAAATTTCCTTTCTAGAGCTACCGTAGTATTGAGATTCGGGGTGACGTTCAGGGGAATTATGCAAATTTATGATAAATTTTCTCTCCAACCATATTTATAAAAAAAAGATGTTTACTTGCTTACTCTACCTCATTAATTTAGGAAGGAAATTACATACTACTTGTCCTTCCGATAATGATTAGGTTTTATACTTCAAAAGTGAGTTTTAATTTTTAATTAGAAAAAAAATCTATCTACTAGTTTTGATTTATCAAGGAGACAAATGGATGGAAAAAAACAATTCTTTACATCAATAGGAAGGGAATACATTATTCAAGTAGTTCGGAAGCTCATATTATTCTTGGGAAAGATCCTTCTACCACAATTTAGGTATGGCATTGCGAAACATCCATCACATAGTAATTAGGATTCTAAGAATAGATATTTAGAAATCTATATTTCAAGGGAAGATCAAGTAATCCATCTTTCTTATAGTTGCGGCAACCGGAGCGTCCTACAACCATGACTCGATTAACCAGTATAACCCTTGTAGCCTCCTCATAGATGTACTGGTTTAATTTGACCTATCGCCCTCTAGTGAACATGTTTGAGTTTACTCTGGCCTCATAGAAGAGATAAATCTTGGCAACCTTAAAGGCTTCCATCCATCTTAATGTGAGGTACCTCCTCCAACAACAGACCCAGAGGAGTCCTCTTAGTAGTTGACTGAAATTCATATCCATGCACATCACCATCTCGTCTCCCCATGGGAAACCTTGGACTTAGTTGAACATGGGAATCTTAGTTCTACTTTACAGGGGAAGCGTAGACAAGTCACCCCTAACAATATTCTAACGCTCACCTAAGAAAGACCACTTTGTAATCAATCAAAGGCAGGAGTGAGGTTAACACCGCACTTGGTTCAAAGAGAGTGAGAGATGGGGGAGAGTGTAACTTGATCCCCCTACCCATCAGGTAAAATCTCAGCTCCGGCCCCCTAAAACGGTGTTAAACTTGGTAACTAATCCTATTGGTATTGGGAGGGTCACAATTTAATCAGCTCTATCTAGTGTTGGAAAGTTACCATGCCAACTTATTAGGTCCACCTAGATAGGCGTCCAATCATCAGGATCAAAGCCTCACACTTTCCTCGATGGGGTTTGATTAGGTTTCTAATTAGCAAAGCATACTACCACACTATGTGGACATATAAAATAAGCTTCCTTTTATTACTCTGTTAAACTCAATCTTTAGCACATAATAAATAATTCAGAAATCAAATACTTTATTTCATAGAGTAACATCTAGAATCATCACTCCGTAGAGTGGTACAAAATCGTCTTTCCATAGAAAGACATCGTCTAGCCTAGGATAGGACCTTCGAATCCCTCGAGATTGGGCTGTATGTGATCGCACTCCATCTATGATCAACATGGAATTTACTAGCTCAGAGCCCCTCTAAGCTTCCATGAGCCTCGGGAGCTGTCCTACATAACAGGGGTACTTACCACTCGACCCTTTCTTCCTCCCTCTCAGGTGCTCGAGTGATCAAAAATAGAAAACACCTACATCCCTCTCAGAAGTATAGGACCCCCACTTGCAGGTGAGTTTTTTTCACACTCTACAGAGTGTTAATAGCATTGGGTTGGGGACCTCGATGTCCCAAACCACCATATTGCACAATTCATCCATCTGTGCAAGCACAGAATCATAAGAGCCATAATTCATCATTCACAAATCCAAAAGCAGTCATAACCATAAGGCATTTTTAACACACTTGTCAATGTATGCGATGCATGTAATCTATCCCCTCCATCAATTCACGTGTTCCTTCCTAAAAAGTAATTGATAATACTAACATGTTTTTGTAAGTTTAAGTACGTTCTAATTGATCGTAATCTATGTAACGGACTAGCTTATCCCTCATTAGTGAATTGTAGAGTTAATAGCTTAAAAAGTAATCATTTTCTTACTATGTACTAAACGTGATTATATCTATTCGACCATCCATTGTGATTACGGTTATGGCCGCAACCTCAATTTGTTGTGGGATGGCTGGTTCTTCGATTTGAATGGGTTCGGGGGTCAACTTCCACTTGCGCTTCAACATCGTGTTGAGTTCCCTTAGCAACGGCCACTTCCTCATGTTGGGGAGCTCTTTGAGCATGACCTCGCTCAGCATCGCGATGTCTCTTGGGAGCCATGGAAGAAGCTGATGGATTCGAGCAGTGCTTTTGCGTAGGTGTGCAGAGAGAGGGAGAGATTCAACTTATTGCAGCAATCGCGTCAATATAGTAGAGAGACTTCTGCAGGGGTCGTTGTTTGTTCTCTGTGACACTCTACCCCTATTTATATAGTAATGGGGAGGGGGGGTAAAGAGAGGATGCTTGCTTTTAGGGTGTCACTACAAGGCGTACAACTAAGGCATAGACCTTGGCATACTTGGCAATGGGTTACGAAGGCTTCGTTGGTGCCGTTGGTTGCGCGTGAGAATCTCCCACTAGCTTGTAGGAAAATCTTCCCGTGAGGTCACCTATCCTGGCAATGTCGTCACCCAAGTGGACTTAATTGCCAAGTGACTATCCACTAGGCTACTTCTTTTTGTTGTTCTATACTACAAACATAGTTTTAATAAGCTAGTCTTGGGAGGGTTTCCCAAGTCTTTCTTTCATGAACTGGCATATAATACCTCATTAATAATAACAATTATCTTCATAATTAGAGCCAGTTTCATAATTAGAGCTAGTTTTTAAAAATGTGCAACATAAATCTTTTTTTTTTGGGAATGTATATGTACATTGTTTATTAAAATAAACATAAACATAACTTGGAAAATCAAGAATTGTTTCCAAGGTTCATCTTTTTGTCAAAAATCAAGAATATATATTAACAAGAGAAGATTTCACTATTTAAGGAAAATATATTTTGTACTGTAAATGTAACTAGTTTTATTTATTTATGTCGTGTCCTATATCAATGTGCACTCTGATACCAACTGTAATGTGCCCGCCTAAGCTTTCCGTGGTGGTACATTCTTAGTAGCCCATTAAGAGATGTCCTAGGAAGCGCCATCAAGGATTTTTATGTAAACCCTCAGAGTTTGCTAACTAGGCTCGCTTGAGTCTACTCCGTAGTGTTTTTAAAATAATTCTTAACTGTAAATTTCAAGGGGTAACTTGGGTCTGTTATGAGATAAATCTAAGCAAGTACAAGAAGGTATTGTATCCCTAAAATATTTATTATTGTTGATCAAGTGAAACCTTTGATGGATAATCACAGACATTAATTTTTGGTATATAAAAGACCTTGTGATGGAATTGTCAAAAAAATACTTTTCATAATAAAACTATCCAAGATTTCTTTTATTGTAGGCAAGGACCCACGAAACTCCAAGGGAGTTCTTCTCAAGAATAAAACAATTGTTAGATTCAGTCCAACTAGATCCGGAGGAAGGGAAAATCCAAGAAGACTATTGGAAGGTATTGCCACTTATGCTAATTTTGCCACTTATGCTAATTTGCCTCGATGTTATTACTTTGGAAAGAAAAGACTTGTCTTGGAAATAAACTTGTTAAAAGTTTATATATAATGCATTCAAAATAAAATGTTTGTGATTGCAAGCTAGGTACTGATCTTTCCTAAAATCATCAGGTTAAATGATGGATGATTTTTATGAAGGCAACTTTTGTGGCCCATTCAAGGGTTGGTAGCTTGCTAGCTGCCTTAATTATAAAATATAGTACTTGGGGATCCATGACAAGTGCTTGGTTGATGGTATTCACAACTTTGTTTGTAACCCCAATACTTGTCATTCTATTTGTAGTGATTGTGTCTACATTGTTATATTGGCAACTCCGGCCTCCGCGACCTTCGTAACTTTCTTCTTTGGGGCCATGATCTTTAATTGAAAGATTGAAAAGGGGATTTTTGGTGAAGGAGCTTGGGGGTAATTAGATCACCAAAATTTTGCTTGATGGGGGAAGGCAATCACCAAGAATTTAGAAAAATTGAGAAGAGTCTTGATTCCACAGAGAAATAGGATAGAAGGGATGGAGAATTTGATTCCAAGAGTTTGCGGAATATCCTTCTTGTCTACGTGACCAAGGTTCTTGTCATTGTGTTTTTCTTGCCCCACTTCCTTTTTCTCTATATTACTGAGAAGGGCCTCTCCTCTCTTGCTCAGACTGCCCCTCAATGGCTCCCCATGCCTTGTATTTATATAGCTGAATTGAAGCTGAAGGGTTGTGGTGGCCAAGAAGAGAGCTCTTTATGGAGGGTATCTTGGTAAATTAGCAATCTAGAAGCTTTCAAGATGCAATCTAATGCTGGCAATTTGATCTTTGAGGCCCAGACTGGTTGCCAAAGATGGCATGACTAATTTGCTTGGCTCTCGGATGATCTTGCTTCAATCCAAGTCTCTCCTCAAATTGAGAAGAGGGTGAGATTTCTAGAGTTAACTGTTGAATAACTAAAGGTGAATTTAAGCTTTTTGATTCAGAATCAAAGATGGACAAATTGGGGGGGTTCATGGTGCCTTTTTTTCAATTAAAAAAGGGGGGGTGGTGGTGGCCTCTGTTCACGACGTCTTCTTCTCCTTCTTCTTTATTCATAAGATTTTTAAGATTTTAAAGCTTAAAGCATTGTGATTTATTTGACTTGCCAAGTTTAAAATGTGTTTGGTCAAATTCAACTTATGGCTCACAACTCTCATTCATGTGGTAACTTTCATGACGGATGGCTATAGTCCTTGTCAAATGTCGGCTTATGAACCTTGGACCACTTTTCTCAAGATCTTCTCCATTTTAATGATTTAGAGTTCTTCAAGTCCATTTTGCAAGAATTCGGGAAGATTTGAAATTAAAGTCAGGATATCACAGAAGATGTGTCCTTGCAATGCCTTCGCACTCTAAGTCTCTCTCCACTAATATGTGACCTATAAGCGAGCTTATAGTTTAGCCTAAATCACACACTTCTCTCTCTCTCTCTTAATCTTTTATCTTTTTTCCTCTCTCACCAAGTTCACTCTATGTCACTCTCATTTTATTCTTATATACACTTACTTTTTTCCTTTTCTCAATCTATTTCTTATATTCCCACCCATCCCCCTGTGCCCCCTTTCTCTCTTCTAAGATTATCTCTATTCTTCAACTCTCTCTCTCTCTCTCTCTCTCTCTCTCTCTCTCTCTCTCTCTCTCTCTCTCTCTCTCTCTCTCTCTCTCTCTCTCTCTCTCTCTCTCTCTCTCTCTCTCTCTCTCTCTCTCTCTCTCTCTCTCTCTCTCTCTCTCTCTCTCTCTCTCTCTCTCTCTCTCTCTCTCTCTCTCTCTCTCTCTCTCTCTCTCTCTCTCTCATACACTGTACACTAAGATGAAGCTAGAAATGGTAAAGAAAGTAAATATTAAAAGAAATGTAGTAAGTGTAAAATCTCTCTACGTCTTTGTCACTTTTCTCTCCTCTTCTCTCTCTTGCATACAATCTACATTAAGTAAAATAGCTTACATTGATATTTTCTCTTCTTCTCATAAGCTCATATATACATACAACCTTCCACACTCAAAGTATAGCTCTCATAGGCATGGAAGGTAGTATATAAAAAGAAAAAACCCTACATGGAAGCCATGCCTTCTTTGCAAGAGAGTTTGGAAGAAAGATAATGTGTGGGAGACAAGTAACCCTACCTAAAAAGCCACACCTTCTTTGTAAGAGAGTTTGGATTGTAAGAAAATGTGTGGGAGAAAATCAAGCAAAGCAAATGGAGGAAACCAAGATGTTCATACCTTACTATTTTTACTACAAATCTATTCATCCTCACTCTCAGTACACTTTTCTATGCAGATTGTGGAGAGAAAGGAAAAGTTTCAATCATCATATTTTCTTCCCATGTTAATATATGTACAAGAAAATGCACCACTATTAATGCTAATATAAGCACCAATATATCACTCTTTATGGACATCGATATCTGCATCACTATATATATCACAATGTATACTAGTGTGCATATTCTTGTATATACTAACGCAAATCTCAATGATTATATTGATAGTAGAATTTTTCATAAATATCATTGGAACTCAACATTGGAATATCCCTCATTCCTTGCAGTATATGTACAAGGAATGCTTTTTCAAAAAGAATCATGTTCTCACCATAGTATTGTCATAGTATATGCCACAATGCACAATGCTAACAAATAACTGTAGTAAGGCATGATGCTCCCATATGGGTGGCTTATTGCACAAAGAAGAGGAAGAGATATGAACTACTATTGAATGGCATTTTTGAGGTATCTAATTATTCCTTTGTTATGCAATTAGTATAAGATTGTGAACTATTTCTTGGAGAGAAAGAGGAAGCTAGGATTTGTGCTGCCAAATTTTGGAGCTAGAAGGGAATGCATCTAAGCACTTTTATCTCGAATCTCTGAAGAAGTAGTGCAAGAAAACAATAAGTTGTATTAAAAATGAGACTTCCCAAAGAGGCTACAGACAATGAAGATATCCTAGTAGCATATGATAAATCCCTCTCTGATGTAATAGGAAAGGATTTTGGTTGGCTTGTTGAATATGAATGGAAGATCAAGGACCTTTTTGAGAGCTTTCCTCAATTCATCCCTAGTAACATTGCTACTAGATTAAATGCCCCTATCTTAGTAGAGGATATAAGTGACATTTTGTGTAAAGCCTGGTCCTGTGCTCATGAGTGGACTTGAGGGTGATATTGTTTCCTCTGTTTAATGCACAAACATGGCCTTGTCCTCATGTGAGGACTTGAGGGTGAGATTATTTCCTCTCCTTTATGCACTCAAGATTGGCACTAGAGGGGCAAGATGTTCTAGATCTTGTTAGATATCTCTTGTGGCACTTAATGGCGCCCATGCCTAGACCTAAGGGTGAGACTTTTTCCTCTATTTGCTACACTAAAGCATGACATTAGGGGCAATATGTTTTAAATCCTTTTGGATATCTCTAGCTTGGCACTAAGTACAAGATAGTTTAGAAAACTCCAATATGAATTCAAGACATGGAAATTCTCCTTGTGCAAGATAGTTATCTCTATCTTGGGGATATCCTTGGTGTAGAGCTTGACTACCATCATGCTTGGGCCTAAGGATGAGATGGTTTCCTCTCTTTCATCGACTCAAGTGTGGCACTAGGGGCAATATGTTCCTAGTCTTGTTGGATATGTCTAGCAACCTGACATTTAGTGCAAGATAGTTTAGATAATATCAATACAAATTTAGGACATGGGAGTTCTCCTTGAGGAATATAGTTATCTCTCTCTTTGAGATCTCCTTGGTGCATAGGTTGGACATGTTCCTAGCCAAGCACTAAGTGCGAGATAGTTTAGATAATATCAATACAATTTAGGACATGGGAGTTTGCCTTGTGCAATATAGTGATCTCTCTCTTGGAGATCTCCTTGGTGCTTACACTCATGCCTTCACCTGAGGGTGAGTTTTTTTGCTCTCTTTAATGCACTCAAGATCGATACTAGGTGCAAGATATTCCATATCTTATTGGATATCTCTATCCTCGCAATGAGTGTAAGATAGTTTAGAAATTACAAGTACAAAATTGGGACATGGGAGTTATCCTTGTGCAAGATAGGTATCTCTCTCTTGGAGATCTCTGTGGTGCATAGCTTGGCCATGCACTCATTCCTCGACCCTAGGATGAGATTGTTTCCTCTATTTGATGCACTCAACCCACACTAGAGGCAAGATGTTATAAGTCTTGTTGAATATTTCTAACATGGCTATAAGTGCAAGATAATTTAGATAACATTGATACAAATTCAAGTCATGGGGTTCCCCCTTGTGCAAGATACTTATCTTTCTCTTGAAGATATCCTTGTTGAAGAGCTTGATTGTGCCCTCATGCTTGGACTTGAGAGCGATATTGTTTCCTCTCTTTGATGCACTAAAGCATGGCCCTAGGGGCAATGTCTTCTAGGTCTTGTTGATATCTCTAGTCTAGCATTGAGTGTAAGATAGTTTTGAGGACACTCATACAAATTCAAGACATGGGAGTTCTTGTTATCTCTCTCTTGGAGATCTCCTTGGTGTAGAGCTTGGACCTACACTCATGCCTAGACCTGAGGATGAGATTGTTTCCTCTCTTTGATGCACTCAAGCCCTACACTAGGGGAAAGCTTTTTGAAGTCTTCTTGGATATCTCTAGCCAAGCACTAAGTGCAATATAGTTTAGAAAAGGCGTATATAAATTTAGGGCATGGGAGTTCTCCTTGTGCAAGATAGTTATCTCTCTCTTGGAGATCTCCTTGGTGTACAACTTGGCCTTGCACTCATGCATGGATAGGAGGATGGGGTTATTTTCTCTCCTTGATACACAGGCTTTTTCCCTGCACTCATCTTTGGACCTAAGGGTGAGAATGTTTCCTCTCTTTGATGTACTCAAGGTAGTAGTGGGGGTAAGATGTTCCAAATTTTGTTGTATATCACTAGCCTAGCACTTATGGAGGATACTTTAGAGAATAACAATACAAATTCAAGACATGGGATTTATCCTAGTGCAAGATAGTTGTCTCTCTCTTTGAGATCTCTTCATTGTAGAGCTTGGCCCTACACTCATGCCTGGACTTGTGGGTGATATTGTTTCCTCGCTTTGCTACATTCAAGATTGGCACTAGGAGCAAGCCTATTCCAGATCTTGTTGAATATCTCTAGTAAGGCTTGAGTGGATGATAGTTTAGAGAACACTGATACAAATTAAGGAAATGGGAGTTCTCCTTGTGCAAGATAGTTATCTCTCTCGTGGAGATCTCCTTGGGGTAGAGATTGGCCCTGTGCTCATGGCTATAGCTAAGGGTGAGATCATTTCCTCTCTTAGATGCACTCAAGCATGGCACTAGGGGCAAAGATGTATCAAATCTTGTTGGTTATATCTATTATGGCACTAAATGGAAGATAATTTGGAGAACACTAATACCAATTGAGGAAATGGGAGTTCTCCTTATGCAAGGTATTTATCTCCTTGTGGAGATCTCCTTGGGGTAGATCTTGGCCCTCCACTCACTTGGAATTCAGGGTGAGATTGTTTCCTCTCTTTGATGCATGGCAGTAGGAAAAAGATGTCCTAGCACTAAGATCAAGATAGTTTAGAAAATACCATTACAAATTTAGGGCATGGGAGTTCTCCTTGTGCACGGTAGTTATCTCTCTCTTGGAGATATCCTTGGTGTAGAGCTTGGAACTACAATCATGCCTAGACCTAAGGGTGAGATTGTTTCCTCTCTTCCATCCACTCAAGCATGGAACTAGAAGTAATATGTTCCAAGTCCTCTTAGATATCTCTAGCCTAGCATTGAGTGCAAGGTAGTTTAGAGAAAATTGATATAGATTTAGCGTGTGGGAGTTCCCCTTGAGCAAGATAGTTATATCTCTCTTGTAGATCTCCTTGGTGTAGAGCTTGAGCTTGCGCTCATGCATGGACATTAGGGTTAGATTGTTTTCTCTCTTTAATACACCTACTTAGCCTTGCACTCATGCTTGAATGTGGGGGTAACATTGTTTCCTCTCTTTGATGCACTCAAAGCTAGCGTTAAGGGAAAGATGTTCCAAATCTTGTTGGATATCTCTAGCATGGCACTAAGTGTAGGATAGTTTAGAGAATACCCACATAAATTTGTCACATGGGAGTTCTCCTAGTGCAAGATAGTCATCTCTCTCTTTGAGATCTATTCAGTGTAGAGCTTGGCCTCTGCTCATGCCTAGACTTGAGGGGGGTATTTTTTCCTCTCTTTAATGCACGAGCTTGGCCCTATCCTCATTTTGGGACTAGGGGTTGACATCGTTTCCTCTCTTTGATACATTCAAGATTGGCAATAGGGTCAAGATGTTCCATATCTTGTTGGATATGTCTAGTATGGCACTGAGAGGAAGATAGTTTAGAGAACATTGATACAAATTTGGGAAATGGGAGTTCTCATTGATCAAGATAGTTATCTCTCTCTTGGTGATCTCCTTGGGGTAGAGCTTGGCCATGTGCTCCTCCTTGGACTTGAGGGTGAGATTGTTTCCTCAAATTAATGCATTCATACACTAGGGGCAAGATGTTCTAGATCTTGTTGGATATCTCTACCCTAGCACTAAGTGCAACATAGTTTGGAAAATATCAATACGGATTCGGAACATGGGAGTTCTCCTTGTGCAAGATAGTCATCTCTATCTTGGACATGTTCTTGGTATAGAGCTTAGCACTATGATCATGCATGGGCCTAAGGGATAGATTTTTCTCTCTCTTTCATCCTCTCAAGCATGGCACTAGGGGTAATATGTTCCAAGTCTTGTTGAATATTTGTAGCCAAGAACTGAGTGCAAGATAGTTTAGAGAATATTGATACAAATTTAGGACTTGAGAGTTCACCTTATTAAATATAGTTATCTCACTCTTGGAGATTT
Organism: Lygodium microphyllum; assembly: GCF_053477565.2. Lineage (NCBI taxonomy): Eukaryota > Viridiplantae > Streptophyta > Polypodiopsida > Schizaeales > Lygodiaceae > Lygodium > Lygodium microphyllum. The sequence goes on from NC_141135.1 coordinate 108,824,160, forward strand.
GCTTAGTTCAGAGCTTGGCCATGTGCTCATGCCTCAACTTGAGGGTGAGATTTTTTCCTCTCTTTGATGCACTCAAGATTGGCACTAGGGGCAAGATGTTCCAAATCTTGTTGGATATCTCTACTATGTGAGTAAAAAGCAAAAGATGGCTTAAAGAACACAGATACAAATTGAGAAAATGTGAGTTCTCCCTATGCAACATAGTTATCTCTCTCTTGGAGAGGGAAGATGTTATAAGTCTTGTTGAATATCTCTAACATGCCTCTAAGTGCAAGATACTTTAGATAACACCAATACAAATTTAGGACATGGGAGTCCCACTTGTGTAAGATAGATATCCCTCTCTTGGAGATATTCTTGTTGTGAAGCTTGGTAGTGTGCTCATGCCTTGACTTGAGGTTGAGATTGTTTCCTCTCTTTGATACACTCAAGCATGGCACTAGGGGGGCAACATCTTCTAGATCTTGTTGGATATCTCGCATGGCATTGAGTGCAAGATAGCTGAGAGAATACGCATACAAATTCAAGGCTTGAGGGTTCTTACTCTTTGAGATTTTGTTGGTGTAGAGCTTGGCCCTCTCCTCATGCCACGACCAAAGGGTGACATTGTTTCCTCTCTTTGATCCATTCAAGACTGGCACTACGGGCAAGATCTTCAAGAACTTGTTAAATATCTCTAGTATGGTATTGAGTGGAAGATAGTTTAGAGAGCATTGATACAAATTTAGAAAGTGGGAGTTATCCTTGTGCAAGATAGTTATCTCTCACTTAGAGATCTCCTTGGAGTGGAACTTGGCTCTATGCTCATGCTTGGACCTAAGGGTGAGATTGTTTCATCTCTTTGATGCACTCAAGCATGAACTAGGGTCAAGATGTTCTAGATTTTGTTGGATATCTCTACCTTGGCACTTAGTGCAAGACAGTTTAGAAAATACCAATACAAATTTGGGAAATGGAACTTCTCTTTGTGTAAGATAGTTGTGTCTATCTTGGAGATCTCCTTCGTGTAGAGCTTGACATTGCCATCATGCCTCAAACTAAGGTTGAGATTGTTTCCTCTCTTTCATCCACTCAGCTGAGGCAGTAGGGGTAATATGTTTCAAGTCTTGTTAGATATCTCTTTCATACACTCAACTGAGGCAGTAGGGGTAATATGTTTCAAGTCTTGTTAGATATCTCTAGCAAATCACTAGGTGCAAGACAGTTTAGAGAACATTGATACAATTTTAGAACATGGGAGTTCTCCTTGTGCAACTAGTTATCAATTCTTGGAGACCTCCTTGGTGCAAAGCTTGGCCCTATACTCATGTCTAGACCTAAGGGTGAGATTGTTTGCTCTCTTTGATGCACTCAAGCTTGGTAGTACTAGGGGCAAGATGTTCCAAATCTTATTGGATATCTCTAGCATAGGTAGTGAGTGCAAGAAAGTTTAGAAATTACCAACATAAATTTGGGACATGGCAATTCTCCTTGTGCAAGATAGTTATCTCTCTCTTGGAGATCTCCTTGGTGCATAGCTTGTCCATGTGCTCATTTCTAGACCTAAGGGTGAGATTTTTTCCCCTCCTTGATGCACTCAAGCCACCCACTAGAGGCAAGATGTTATAAATCTTGTTGAATATCTCTAACATGGCTCTTAGTGCAAGATAGTTTAGATAACACAAATGCAAATTCAAGACATGGGAGTCCCCCTTGTGCAAGATACTTATCTCTCTCTTGGAGATATCCTTGTTGTAGAGCTTGTCCATGTGTTCATGCCTGCACTTTATGGTGAGATCATTTCCTCTCTTTGATGCACTCAAGCGTCACACTAGGGGCAAGATCTTCTAGACCTTGTTAGATATCTCTAGCCTAGCATTGAGTGCAATATAATTTAGAGGAAATGGATACAAATTCAAGACATTGAATTTCTAGTTATCTCTCCTTTAGATATCTCCTTGGTGTAGAGCTCACCTTGCACTCAGCCTTTCACTCAAGCTTGGACCTGAGGGTGAGATTGATTCCTCTCTTTGATGCACTCAAGATTGGCACCAGAGGCAAGATGTTCCAAATCTTGTAGGATATCTCTAGCCAACAACCCCTAAGTGCAAGATAGTTGGCTAATATAAATTTAGAACATGTGAATTCTCCTTGTGCAATATAGTTACCTCTCTCTTGGAGATCTCCTTGGGATAAAGCTTGGCCTTGCCCTCATGCATGGATATCAGGATGAGATTATTTCCTCTCTTGGATGCACTAGCTTGGCCTTGCACCCATTCCTAGGCCTAAGGGTGAGTTTGCTTCCTCTCTTTGATGCACTCAAGCTTGATAGTAAGGGAAACATGTTCCAAATCTTGTTGATACAAATTCATGACATGGGAGTTCTCCTAGTGTAACATAGTTATCTCTCTCTTTGAGATCTCTTGCATGTAGAGCTTGGTCCTGCACTCATGCATCTACTTGAGGCTAAGATGCTTTCCTCTCTTTAATGAATGAGCTTGTCCCTATCCTCATTGTTAACCATCAGACAAACAAGGTGGAAAATCTAGAAAAGTTAAATCAGAAGACAAAGGCCAAGGCAAAGTGAAATGGAAGACGAAGGCATGCCAAGAAAAATCTAGAAAGACAAGAATTGCAGAAAAGTCCTAAATAAGGGAAAAAGGCGCACAAGGAAAAGCGCAAGTCAATACTTTTGTAAAAGAGCGCAAGCGCATCATGATTTAATTTAAGGAGCGCCGGGCTCTCACCCGTGCAATTTGTAAATGTAGACGGGCGATGGAAAGGAAGCCAAGAAGATAGAAGGACAATGGAAAAAACGGCCTAGGCCACAGCGGGCCATGTAAAAAAGGGGATAAGGGGATGACTACCCAAAAGGGATTAGGGTTTTGTATATAAAGTTGAAAAGTGAATGAGAAGCTCATTCTTGTGTGTGGCCAAAAGTGGCTCTCTTCTTCTTCTTCTTCTTCTTCTTCTTCTTCTTCTTCTTCTTGCTTGCTTGAGCTTGTGCTTGAGAGAGGGAGTGTGAGAGTGTGAGGGAGTGAGTGTGTGAGGGTGAGGGACCGGGGAGGAGAAGCTCTCCATCTTCCCCTCTCTTCTTCTCTTCTCTTCTCTTCTCTTGTCTTGCTCATGGCTATGGAGCTTGGAGCATGGAGCTTGCTTGAAGCTTGCACTTGGATCGTGGAGCTACCGGAGTTTATGGGAGGGGAGGTGACTCGATCGGCATAGAGGTAAGCTCACTACGCCCGTAGATATGGATGGTGCATCTGCTATGTGAGAGGTAGCCATTAGTGCTCAGCTTGGAATGTTTGAAACAATAAGCGGTCCGTGGATCTTGGCGGCTGAGCAAAAGCTCCTACATTTTGGTTCCATTGCCGGGACCAACGGATTCAATCCTTGAGCGCTTGCACGCTTCAAATCGAGCATTGAAGTAGGGGTTTTCCCAAACCAGTGCTTGAGGTAGATAGGTAGGAAGTGAGGGAGTTTGAAGAGCTATTCGATCTCCTTAACAAGTAGGTTTTTGTTGTTTTGGACTTGGAAAAGCATGATGGAGTAGTGTAGGTATTTTTCTTATAGTTTCTTCTTGCATTTAGAAATGATAGGAGAAAAACGTTGGAGCAAACAGTAGGGTTTTCTGTTGCTGTGTAGGTATTTTTCTTATAGTTTCTTCTTGCATTTAGAAAGGATAGGAGAAAAACGTTGGAGTAAACAGTAGGGTTTTCTGTTGCTGTATAACAGGTTGAAACAGGGAAAAGAAGCGCAAGAAATAAAATTTTGGGTTAAATGTTAGTAAGGGAAGCAAGATTAAGGTGAGTGCAGGCCTGGACAAGGTGATAAGGGGCCAAAAGTGGCAAGAAAGGCCACATTGTGCATTGCAAGGTCTCAGGAGAGCAGGAGAGAGGAAGAAAGCTTTGTTGAGTGGATCAGCTTTGATCTAGCCATCCGAGAGTTATTTTCCCAGCCCAGGTAATTCCACACCTTCCACTGCATGAGTAGGTTGGATCTGGAGCTGCTCAACCAGTAGGATGGCCTCCATCGCTCGGCACGATGAATTTTTTGAAGTCTGATGAAAAAATGCATTGCGTTCGGCCTGTCCGAGTGACCACGATTCTGGGCTGAGTCCCAGAATTAGCCCTCAGACCACTCAGCCATTCAGCCCTCGGCCCTACCGACTCGGCCCAATCCCACTTGGACAAGTTAACATTCGGCTCGGTGGAATTCACCACTCGACCCTCAGCCCCCACCTAACTCGGCCCACCTGACTCGGCCCTCGGCCCACTCGGCCACTCGGCCCTCGGACAACCAGACTCAGACTGGACGAATTTGACATTCGAACCAGTTACATTTGGCCCTTTCTACTCGGCTCTCAGACGGGGCCGAATCAGGCATTCGGCCCCTGCAATTTAAACCTGTGGCCGAATTTGGATTTGTCCAAATTCTAACCTCTAGACCTTGAAATTGACCGAGAGACATATAGAGCCGAAACCATATCATAGATCGATTACTGGGCTGAAACTTAGAGCAAGTAGTTCAAAATTTGGCTATAAACGGTCCTCCAAATCGCGCATGGTGATTACCGTAAACGGCGCTATGGGCCGGGGGGGACTGCCCCCCTCCCTCGGACCCCCATAGAGGGGGCTCTGCCCCCTCCGCACCTCCCCAAGTAGGTTGGAGAGAAAACGTGCGCCATGACAGGTCCTCCAAATTAGACCCTAGTGTAGTAATGGCTCTATATGAGCATGGATTCTCACTTGCAAAAGAGCAACCAAAAGCCCATACCTGAACAGAGACAAAAAGAGACCCTAGAACCTCAATGGGCCAATCTAGCCAACAAGGGCAAAAAGGCCACACTACAAAAATACGTACGTGTTGCATTCAGATTGCATCTAGTCAAAGCGAAAATCAACAACATCAAGCTACAACTACGAGGATGACTAGATATGACAGTCCTGATGATAGATGCACCTTGAATATCACTGCACAGATGATCCAAGATATCAGTGGAGAATCCACATCTGGTCGTGCAGTTGGGGACCCAAGGGCATTTGTCAGAAGGCTTAAATTTGTGAGCCAAGACCCAAAAGATGAAGACATAGTGCCGCCTGCTTATCTGAGGGTCAAACTCACCGCAAAAAGAGAGCACAGTATCGATGCTCTGATTGATGAAGGAGCAGATTTTAATATCTTGACCCATGAATCATGGACCCTACTGGGCCAACCAAAGCTCACATCGACTAATGCAACTCTTAACCCTTACAGGGGATGCCCACAAGCACTCATAGGGAAGTGCAAAATCCTTGCGACAATGGAAACTGAAAGCTTTCCTACCCTATTTCATGTTCCTCCAAATAGTGCTAATTGCGGGAAGGAAACCCTCCTAGGAAGACCCTTCAAAAGGGCGACCAAGTGTGAGGCTGACTATGTAGCATAGAGAATACACCTAACACTATCGGGTGTGAGGATAGTCACAACCTTTAGTAAGGGTGACCTCATCGAACCTTGACGGAAAGTCAAGGAAGGTGCTGACATAACAATCAAGCCTACTAATGAGAGGAAGGACTTGTTGGAAGAGTTGATACAAGCACAGGTCAGACAACGAGAACCAGTGAAGTGAGGCCATGCCTGAAACAAGAGGGTCAAGAGACAATGCCAAGGATGGGCTTTGGACTTACAAATATCGTAGAAGACCCCGAAAGAAGCTCAAGCCTTATAGATGAAGGCATCAATGGAGGGTCAGTACAACACCACGATGGATATCCAAAGTGTTGCTACGTGCTCAAGGATATTACGCAGGTAACTTATGGATTTGGGTGCCAAAACCCCCTGCTAAACCTCCTTTGTCAACTGAAGGCCAGATCATATCAAGAGAAAAGAAGCGTAGGAGGAGATCTAAACAAAAAACCAAGTCTCGAGTCAATAACAGTGGAGTGACCGAGACCCTCACGGTCGAAATCAAGAAACCAAATGGGACCAATCGAAGGTTAGATCCTAGCGCCCTTGACAAACAGATATCAAATGTAATTGTTGAGGATACGCAAAAGCCATTAGTGCCCAAAAAGCCTTTGATTTCCCAAGAGGATAACAGGCATCATAGGCACAACATTGCTCATGGCAAGGTTAAATGCTCAACAAAGCAAATAGCAAAATCATCTAACAGCCACGAGCAAATCTCCCAGCCAGTGTCAAAGCCACTTGGGAGTCCCAAGTCTCCTACACCCTCTTCCCCTAAATGGACACAGGAAGCACAACAGTCGTCAAGTGCAGCTACTCAATCCCAATCTCTACCTGCATCTGAGCTTCCAAATGTCCAAGAGGCAAGACATGACACCACCCTTAGCTCTCAACCTAAGGATATGCCTGTGCAATCCACCATGGCTAGCTCAACCGATGCTCGATATACACAAGTGAATGCTCAAATGGCAACAAAAGACATGACCACTTTTAATCGGTCTAAGGACTTGACACCCAATCCACCAATAGTAGCGAGTCCACTGAACTAGCTACTACTACTTCCAATCAAGGATCACAGCAGTCACAACCTTTGGCTGTGACAATGCCCCTTGCGGAACGTGTCCTTAGTAGTTCACCTGTGGAGGAGGTGTCGCAACCAAATTCCTTGACAACTCTAGCACTTCCAAAGTGCCTAAAGCCTAGGCTGGAGGAGTTAAACAGAAGGGAATTTGCTGAAGAGCTAGACTCTCCAAAAAGAGAGGCAATTGTACCCTCACAACCTAGCGAGGCTATTTAGCAGGCCGTGACTATGTCCCATGAGGATACACTAGAGAAAGAGAATGTTGAGGCCCAACCAAGCACATCAACGAGACTGACCTAGTGCAGGGTCCTGAGTCGTTAAGTTATGCACCTTCACTGACCAAGAAAAAGAGGAGAAAACAGCGAAAACAATAGTAGTTACATGTGGTTGTGGACCCCAAGAACATTGAAACCAAGAGCACTGGAGAGTTGAGGAATAAAGCATCGAGTCCATCCACCAATGAACCCATTGATGTTGCTCTTGAATAGCAGTGAAACCTCAGACACAACCGTGTGCTCTAAAAAATCAAAGCAGTCATTACCATCAACGGTTGCTTGCAACTCTCAATCCACCGACAACAGAACTCGCATTGACCAATCAAGAGTGGATACAACGCTATCACAACAGGTGGACAAATTTATACCAGTCACATCCAAGGAGAACCATGATGCAATAATAAAGCCTCGGGAGAAACATGGAAACCCAAAGAGCATAAGAAATCCTAGCATTGACCAATCTTGCTCACCTAGGCCTGAGCCCCTAGCTATGCTAAAGCCTAGGAAAACTCCTAGAACCTTGCATGAGATAGCAACAGAGCAAGCCCTCGTTGAACATAGAAGTGTCGCAGAATGCTTAACTGAGTTGGATGCTAAGCTCAAAGTGTTTGCACGTGTCTATGTCCTGGCAGACATGGGCGCATTACCTAAAGAGAAACTTGAAGAATACTTGCCATTAGTATTTTAATTCAATCTTGTTTTACTGACAGCTCTATATCCATCAGCTTTGCATGAATGGTAGAATGTGGAATGTTTGAGTAGCAAGATACATGTTTGGCATGAAGACATAGGTTCTTTGATCTATGATAATAACTCTGCAAGTCAACTTGCAACTCAAAATATCTTTTTTTATAATTCATTGTATGTAGTAGAAAGCCAGAGATTGCAACATGTTCCATTGCCGCCACTATCTAGTGGTGAATGGTTGATTGGTAGCTTGGAGTTGTTACGAGCATGTAAGTCCAAGATAAAATGTGACATCAATAGTGCTTTGAAACCCACCATAGGCTCCAAAGATGTGCATCTTAGTTGGTTTATTCCATTCTCATTGTTTGCACATTTGTTTGGTTCATGTGATGTTCTGAAGAAAACAAAGATTACTTATCAATGCAAGTGTCCATCCTAGGAATGGATGAGTCAGCTATTGGGAGATCCTAGATACCAGCAAGGAGTACATAATCGATACATTGTATCGAGAGTTCCCTCAGCCCTCTAGCAATGATAGATTTTCGAGAGGGTGGATGATGATGCGTATGCGTGATTATTAGTTGCATAGGCGGTCTGATGCATGCGAAGCAGTCAAGCAGGGCAAATCGAAGCTGGAGTGGCTGGATACAGAGGACTGGAGTAATCTCCAGGATGAGGCGACATCCACTCCAGACAAGTGGAAGCAGCAGAAGGATGCAGCAAAGGCGCACTTGGACGCAGGATCGGTGCATCACCTTGGTAGCGACGGCCACGCAACATTCGTGGCAGATTTTGTAAGTATTAATAGGGTAGAGTACTGTAATTTAATGACATCCATGTTGATGTATGTATTTTGAACATGAATCTCAAGTATGTTGTTTTTCAATGTTTGTGTGCCACAGCAAGGTTTTACGAATCGCGACCCAACTGCACTGGAGGTGACATACGGGGAGAAGCATGGTTTGAGTGCCCTGATCAGAAGCTCTATGCTCGCGGAGGACTGGTAAGTAGTAATAAATATCATTCCTAATTTGAGAAATCTGTCATTATATGTCAGTTTGTATTTGGTACTCACAATCATATATGCATTTGTTGTTGCAGACTCCCTTCGATATGCCACTACAATGAAAGGAGTTTTCTAATACGGATGAGTCGTTATCAAAGGATTTTTGAAAGAAAAGTCGCGACCACAGAGGACCTTGACTAATTTCAGGATAGAAGATCAATCATACGAGTAAGCAAGATGAGAGGATTTGTGTGCAGTAATAGATCCGCCAAGCTTTCAACGAGACCTCATCTATGCAGCAATGATAAGACCAAAAGCAAGTTTTCAGCTGAACATAGAATTCATCCTTCAATACAGGAACCTTCAGTACAAATCTAGTTATCAGCTTCAGACAAAAATTTCAGCATTGTCCTTTCAGAGGTGGCTCCCTTCCAAGAACAAGAGGGTTGGACACGGGATGATCTAGAACCATGTATTCATTTACATTCTCCATAAGTCGACAAACTGAAGCTTGACATTTCCCAACCCATTGAAAGGTTGATAGCCTCAACATATTGCAATGGTTGTACTTAAGCAAGTCCAAAAAAAAAGAGAGGGAGAAAAGAGAAGAGAAAGAAAGAAAAAAGCACAAGAAAAATAAACGAAAAACAAAACGGAAAAGGAAAAAAGAAAAGAAAAAAATGAAAAGATAGGAAGCACCCACGATCACAGCACAGCACCTAAGGGTCCTCAAATTAGGTACGTCCAGTGACCTTGGTCGGCTGGCTCTGTCCCTAGTCCCCTAGCCCTTTAGCATCACCCACAATTGTTTAGGGCCCATCAAGGACAGGACATACCTAGGGAGCTTGTCTTGCCTATGGTTAGACATGTCACCTTGACCCATTCGCATGATTCCCTCTTGCACTTTGCCTTTATACCATTGGAATCAATTGTGGTAAGCACTGCACGAATGGCCATGAAAAGTACACCGTCCTCATCAAGCAAGTCCAATAGCTCCCAGCTCTACAGAAAGTGTGGTGTCCCTGTGTTCAATTATGCTACGTCGTGCAGTCACAACGCAAAGGATGTCTCATACACCTTCACGTGTACTTCTTCTCAACATGGACAACTTTGCTTCATCCACACATTGTTACGAGAAACTAGCCCACAGTCTTCTAACTATGTAATATCTAAGTATGCACGAGCACTCACATAATATCTGCACTGAAATATATACACAGTTTGGGTCCTCAAGTGCAGGACAATACTCTCAGCTTGCTTAGATCTCCCAAACTAATTGAACTATGTCTTGTGCACGATAGAGAAGACTAGCACTACCCCTAGGGAGAGACCACCTATGAGAGGTTTTCAATTTCAGGTATTGAAGACTCCAACAAAAGTGTCATTCACTCTTCATCGACACCCAACTATCAATTCTTATCCTTTATCATCCTGGAAGCCCGCCAAGAATCTTCATGTGCACAATCCCCAACAAACCAACACTTGTGCTGGCCATCAGTGCAATTTCCAACAAAGAACAGCCATATCACCAACTCCAACAACCCTACCACCAGCCACCTAGGTTACCAACATACCCCCAACGACCTTCCTCCACACCACCACCAACACTCCTCCACGGCAACCAGCGATGTCCCTTCCACCCATGTCTTTAGTGCATGCCAAGCCTGCTACCTACGATGGTGAGTGCCATGTGACTGGCACTCGTCTAGAGGGGGGTAATGTTAACCGTCAGACGAACAAGGTGGAAAATCTGGAAAAGCTAAAGCAGAAGACAAAGGCCAAGGCAAAGTGAAACGGAAGACGAAGGCGCGCCAAGAAAAATCTAGAAACACAAGAAGCGCAGAAAAGTCCTAAATAATGGGAGTGCACAAAGAAAAACGCAAGTTGATACTTTTGTAAAAGAGCGCAAGCGCATCATGATTTAATTTAAGGAGCGCCGGGCTCTCACTCGTGCAATTTGTAAATGTAGACGGGCAGTGGAAAGGAAGCCAGGAAGATAGAAGGACAATGGGAAAAACGGCCTAGGCCACGGCCGGCCATGTAAAAAAGGGGATAAGAGGATGACTGCCCAAAAGTGATTTAGAGTTTTGTATATAAAGTTGAAAAGTGAATGAGAAGCTCATTCTTGTGTGTGGCCAAAAGTGGCTCTCTCCTTCTTCTTCTTCTTCTTCTTCTTCTTCTTCTTCTTCTTCTTCTTCTTGCTTGCTCGAGCTTGTGCTTGAGAGAGGGAGTGTGAGAGTGTGAGGAAGTGAATGTGTGAGGGTGAGGGACAGGGGAGGAGAAGCTCTCCATCTTCCCCTCTCTTCTTCTCTTCTCTTCTCTTCTCTTCTCTTGCTCGCGGCTATGGAGCTTGGAGCATGGAGCTTGAGGATGGAGCTTGCTTGAAGCTTGCACTTAGATCATGGAGCTACCGGAGTGTGTGGGAGAGGAGGTGACTCGATTGGCATGGAGGTAAGCTCACTACACCCGTAGATATGGATGGTGTGTCTGCTATATGAGAGGTAGCCATTAGTGCTTGGCTTGGAACACTTGAAACAATAAGTGGTCCGTGGGTCTTGGCGGTCGAGCGAAAGCTCCCACACTCATGCCAAGACCTAATGGTGAGATTATTTCCTTAGTTTGATGCACCCAAGATTTGCACTAAAGGTAAGATGTTCCAAACCTTGTTGCATATCTCTAATATGATCTAGTATGACACTAAGTGGAAGATAGTATAGAGAACACTCATACAAATTCAAGAAATGGGAGTTCTTCATGTACAAGGTAGTTATCTCTTTCTTAGAGATCTCCTTCGGGTAGAACTTGGCCCTACGATCTTGATTGGACCTGGGAGTGAGATTTTTTCCTCTCTTTGATGCACTCAAGCATGGCACAAGGGGCAAGGTATTCTAGATCTTGTTGGATATCTCTAGCCTGGCGCACTGAGTGCAAGATAGTTTAGAAAACACTAATATAAATTTAGGACACGAGTGATCTCCTTGTGCAATATAGTTATCTCTCTCTAGGAGATCTCCTTGGTGAAAATATTGACACTATGATCATGCTTGGACTTGATGGTGAGATATTTTCCTTTTTTTTTATCCACTCAAGTGTGGCACTAGGGGAAATATGTTCCAAGTGTTGTTGGATATCTCTACCCAAGCACTATGTGCAAGGATTGTTTAGAGAAGACCAATATAAATTCAAGACATGGGAGCTCTCCTTGTTCAAGATAGCTTTCTCTCTCTTGGAGATATATTTGGTGTACACCTTGGCCTTGCACTCATGCATGTATTTGATGATGAGATTATTTATTCTCTTTAATGCGCCAGTCTGGCACTGCGATCATGTCTGGGCCTAAGGATGAGATTTTTCTCTCTTTCAATGACTCAATGTGGCAATAGGATCAATATATTCCTAGTCTTGTTGGATACCTCTAGCTTGGCAGTGAGTGCAAGATAGTTCAAAGAATATCAATAAAAATTCAAGGCACGGGAGATCTCCTTGAGCAATATATTCTCTCTCTCTTGGAGATCTCCTTGCTGTACAACTTGGCATTGCAATCATGCTTGGGCCTAAGGGTGACATTGTTTCCTCTCCTTCATCCACTCTAGTGTGGCACTAGGGGAACCATGTTAAAGTTCTTGTTGGATATCCCTAGCCAAACAATAGGTGGAAGATAGTTTAGGGAATATCGATACAAATTTAGGACATGGGAGTTCTCCTTGTGCAATATTGTGATCTCTCTCTTGGAGATCTCCTTGGTAGTACTATAGAGCTTAGCCTTATGCTCATACCACAATTTGAGGGTAATATTATTTTCTCTCTTTGATGCACTCAATCTTGGTACTAGGGGCAAGCTATTTTAGATCCTATTAGATACCTTTAGCTTGGCAGTGAGTGAAAGATACTTTAGAAATTACCAGTACAAATTTGGAACATGGGAGTTCTCCTTGTGCAAGATAGTTCTCTCTCTCTTGGAGATCTGTTTGGTGCACAACTTAGCCCTAGCCTCATTACTAGACCTTAGGTGAACATCTCTAACATAGCTTTGATTGCAAGGTAGTTTAGATAACACTAATAAAATATTCAAGACATGGGAGTCCCCCTTGTGCAAGATACTTATCTCTCTCTTGAAGATATCCTTGTTGTAGAACTTGGCTATGCGCTCATGCCTAGACTTGAGGGTGAGATTTTTTTCTCTCTTTGATGCACTCAAGTGTGGCACTAGGGGTAATGTCTTCTAATTCTTGTTAGATATCTCTAGCTTGGAATTGAGTGTAAGATACTTTATAGGACATTGACATAAATTGAGGACATGGGAGTTCTAGTTATCTTTCTCTTGGAGATCTCCTCAATGTAGAGCTTGGCCTTGCATTCATGCCTAGACCTAAGGGTGAGATTGTTTCCTCTCTTTGATGCACTCAAGCCTTGCACTAGGGGCAAGCTATTTGAAGTCTTCTTGGATATCTCTAGCCAAGCACTAAGTGCATGATAGTTTAGTGAAGTTGGATATAAATTCAGGACATGGGAGTTCTCCTTGTGCAAGATAGTTATCTCTCTCTCTTGGAGATCTTGTCGGTGTAGAGCTTGACCCTGTGCTCATGCATGGACATGAGGATAAGAATTTTTTCATTTCTTTGCCGCACCAACTTGGTCCTACACTCATTCATGACCTAAGGGTGATATTGTTTCCTTCTTTTGATGCATTGAAGTGTGGCAGTAGGGGCAAGATGCTCCAAACCTTGTTGGATGTCTCTAGCCTCGCATTGAGTGTAGCATAGTTTAAAGGATACTAATATGAATTCAAGACATGGGAGTTCTCCTAGTGTTAGATAGTTATCTCCATCAGGAAAAAAACGGACTCACAAATGGGCCTTTTAGCCCCCCTCTCTCCTCCTTAAAACAAGGAAAAGAGGAGAGAAGAATAGTAAAATAATCCTCTTCTCTCTCCACTTTTGCAATCTTGTTTTTTCCTTTTTTATATTATCTACAAACATATACTCAGATTCCTTCTCTCTCCTCATTCAAGAAGTCTTTTTCAACCAAATTTTATATTTAAAAAGGAGTTAGTTACGAGAGTGTGGTGCTTCATTTTCAATACAAAATGATTAGTAAATACGAGATAATTGATTTTTAAATCAAGAACAAAGAAAATGAAACTTCAAAAGTTCCTTTTAAGATATTTTGGGAATTTTTTATATTCTAACTTTTGGTTTTAAAAAACCAATTGGTTAAATTTTGTGCTTTTTGAAAATGTTTTTGGAGGTAAAATAGAAATTTCTAAAATACAAAAAGTCTTGGACATCCCTACTCTCTGAGCTATTTTTCCCCATATCTATACTCTCTCATGGCTGCTCTATTGTGACCTTTTCTTTGTGTTTATGCAACCTTCACATTAACATAGTGAATTACTTGCGCCCTCCTTTCCCTTGGCACCTTTGTGTGCCTCTCTATGCATCTTTACTCTACCTCTTATGACAACCAAGTAGGCTCCCCATTTCTATTAATAGTAAAATGAATACATGAAATAAGGAGCTGCATATTGAGGCAGAGATTGAATACGTCCCATTATTCAAAATAACCCAGCGTACCAGTGTCAACCCTCAAGTTCTGCAGAGTTACAAGTAAATGAGATTGAAACATCTGGACTTGTGGGTTGATGGGGGGATCTACCCAATTGACCCCTTAAACAATAGACCTCCAACTTTCTCAGGAATAAAAAATTTGCTGAAGTATGTGTGCGAGGGTGAAAATGGGTTACTCGGTTACACTAGGCGGCTCAATGATCAGGCATTCAAAGTATTTACAACTTGCCAAGCAACCATTAAAAATTGTCATGATGTGATTGCTACACATCAACTTCATATATAACAGCTCATAGGACAAGTGGTACAATTGAATGATACTATAATTCAACAAAACAATCAAATTATTTCAATGCAAGACACTATCCATGACATTGGTATCTCGTATGAGGAGGCAAAGGAACAATTGGATGACCTAAGAAAGATCAACATCAAGCTAACACAGGAGCACAAACAAAAGAAGAATCCAATCAATGAGTTAATTGTAAATAGCGACGAGTGGAAGTAACGTATCAAAGCATGCAAAGTAGCTCAGAATGAGAATCTAGGTGAGGCTGAGGTTGGATCATGTATTAGTAGATTACTGAAGGTAAGTACATTGAAAATACTTTAAGCAATCCTAAGTTTAAGGCTGTGAAGGAAAAGGTGATTGAGTGCACATTAAAAGATGTGTCAAATGAGTTCGTAGTTGTTGTGGATGCACAATCCATTTGTGACAGGGGTGGTATTAGCACAACGACTTACTCAAAGATATTCAAAGGTGTGAAGGCTGGGTTTAATCATGTGCTTAAGAGAAATAGAACTGTGCCTCTTCCTCAACCTTCAAAGTTAATAGAGGCTTGACGGCAACTTAATACAAAGGTTTCGGAGCTGATAGGAGATCCCATGCATGTTCAATGTGTGGAAACACTAAAGGTTGGGACAAAAAATGCATATAAGGTGAAGTTCACTGAACTCAATGATTACTATTTAGATTTGTACAAGGTGCAATCGGAAATGGTAATGTACTACAATATGTATGTTGAGGAATGTAATGGTAAATTGTAGTTTGTTATAAAATTGGATGAAAGTGAGGTCGTCAAAGAAGTAAAGCTTGAAAGAGTTAATGTAACTTTGATGAATAGAGCTTTACAATTCAACAAGAACAACCCAGGGAGCTTTAGTGTTCAATATGAGCGCCATGTGTGGTGACTCGCTGCATTTGAAGTTATTAAGGAAACATTTGAGGTGCTGCAGCTATTCTTTACACACACAAGCATTCCAAACATCATCAATGATTAGGAACATGGTGAGATGTTCTCGGTTGAAGGGCATGGTCAATACTTGGTTGAATGGCATCTTGGAAGAGACTTGAAAACTTTAAAATGCATGTGTGTAATCTCCAATGGTGCAAATACAAAGAATCCATGCCTATATTGCCTAACAAAGAGAGTGGAAGGAAAGGACGGAAAGAAGAACTGGCAAAGGGTGACAAGTGATGCACTGACGTGCAATAGAGAAGATCCCACTTGGAAGCCCATCTTCAACATTCCATTGGATCGTATTCACATTTGTTCATTGCATGCTTTTGTCTAAATCATGGAGAAACTTGTGTTTGAATACATTTGCTTTGCTAATAGGATGCAACCAAAAAAAGAAGCCATTGCAACATGTAGGAATGTGGAGCAAGTGCTATCAGAAATTGGGCTACATAAGCATCGGTGACGATTGAAAAAGATGCAAAGAGATCAGGAAAATCTAGTAACTTGCCAAAAAAACCTTGCTTTGGAAGAGCAAAGGCTATGAATTTTCTATCAATACTCATCAATGAGAAAGATAATGTCATGATTCGTAGGCCGCATGACTACGATGGGTGGAAAAAGTTGCATTTTGCCGTTCTTGATCGAAGTAATGGAGGAAAAACAAGGTTGGCCAAAGTCAAGGTTTGGATAAGTCTTAACAAACTGGCTCCCTTACTTTGCAAGATGGTGTTTAACAATGAAGATAAGCAAGATTTTATCAATGTTGTGCATAGCTTCTATGAAAACATGGTGGAAGCATGGGGCAAAAGCTCTATCATACATTACATAGTGCGTACTAAGTTAATTTTTTAAAATTATATGAATTGTATAAACTATTGAGCATAGCTTTACTCATGTGTGATATGTGTCTTTGTAGCATATCCTTGAGGCACATGGGCCATACTTTGCAAAAAAGAGAAGCATCAGAGTTTGATACACACAAGGGATGGAAAATTCACATTGGATAGCATGTGGTGCATACCAAAAATGAGACAAGATCCAACTAGGTAAAAAAGAACACATATATAGTGAATCAAAGGGGTGTAATTGTATAATTTTAATGTTAATCCAGGTTAAAATTGGCATATATTTTTCTTTACAGGATGCAGGTGCAGGACGTATCAAGAGAAAGAGAGATACTCACTTTCAATTAAAGGATGAATATGCACCAATGTTCAAAAGAACTGTGGAAAGGGATGATGCAATAAGATACATGATGCAACAAGAAAGAAATGCAAGGAAAAAAAAATATGGACCTTTGGATTGATGGGTGCATTTATCCACCCGATCCAGTCACTCAAAGGCCACCACAATTTGAAGGGCTTACATCATTTGTAAAGTTTGTTTGTGAAGGCAATGAAGGATTGTATGGATACACATGCAGACTTGTCACACAAAGATTAGCGGGGGTTCATCAAGCCTTGACAAATATGCAGACAAGTTTACAAGGGAATATGCAGTCTTTGATGGAAAAGGATAGACTATTGACTAAGAAGGATATGGAGAACCAGAGCCTACAACAAGCAATGTCTGCCATTGAAGATGCTCTACATGCTACACACGTGTAGAATATGGAGTTATGGACTTGGAGAAGGAGAATCGAAACATAAAGAGGAAGCTCACAAAGAATTTGGAGATTGGGCCCACTTTAAAAACCAAAGAAGCACATTGGTGCTTCTGATTAGTTGAACCAATTCACCAATTAACCAAAGGAAGTGGACAATATCATAGACATCAATCTGCTACAATGAGAAATATGTTCCCTCATGTAGAGAATGATACTATCACCAAAGTCCTAAGCAAGGATATGGTAAAAAATGCATTGGAAAATTGTAAATTCAGGGACATTGTAGATGGTGTCGCAAGTGAACATCTTAGAGATGTGAGGAACTTGTTTACTGCTACAGATGCTCAAGGATTATGTGACAAGGTGGGAATGAGTTCTGAGTCATATAGTATGCTCTATCAACAATTGGATACAGGTTTTAAGCAAGTCTTCAAAACTAAGCAAGTAATGCCTTTTCCAGAACCATTTCACATGAAGAAGGCTGAAAACAACTAAATGAGAAATTTTTAGAACTAATTGGTGAGCCAACACATCTCAAAAATACATGCATATTGAAGTATGGTTCCAAAGAGGTTGCATTTGTATTGAATGCATCCAACAACTTTGTATTGGATATATGTAGGGTTCAGATTGCTATGGTCAAAATCTACAATATGTCTATGGAAGAATGTAGAGGCAAGCTTAAGTTGTCCTCAAACTTGATGAGAGTGAGATTATTAAGGGATAAAAACTTGAAGTTGTGAGTATAACACTTATGAATCAAGCATTGGATCCCAATATCAATGAAAACCATCATCTATACTTCAGTGTACGATTGGAGAATGAAATATGGTGGCTTGCAGCATTTGAAGTACCAAAGGAGGACCATGAAGTACTTAAAGTTTTTTTAACCTCACTAATATACCCAGTGTTATTCAACAACAAAATAATGGAGCAATTTTACACACCGAGGGGTTTGGGGATTATCATTGTTGAATGGCATCTTGCAGGTGATTTAAAAACACTGAAGTGTATGTTTGGTTTATCAAATGCAGCAAATGAAAAATTTCCGTGCATACTGCATGCAAACTAGGAAGAAAGGGAAAGATGGACAGAAAGAATGTCTTGCCAAGGCAGGATAACAAGGTGCTCCAACACGTGATCAAAAATTCATGAGAAATGGAATGCTAGTTCCAGTGGATCCAAACTGGGGCCCTATTTTGAAAATACCATTAACAAGGGTTCACTTTTGCACATTGCATTGTTTAGTTAGAATAATTGAGAAGCTAGTATATGAATATATATGCTTTGCATACAAGATGCAGCTTGTGTCAGAAGCTGATGCTACATGCAAGAAGGTAGAACAAGTCCTCTCGGAAGTTGGATTTCACGGGGGCCAAGTAGAAATAAAAAAAGGACAAGAAAAAATCGGGAAAGAGTGAAAATATCCCTTATAAACCATGTTTTGGTGGACCCAAGGCTAGGAACTTTATATCTCCACCTCGAGATGAGGAAGGCAATATACTTGTAAAACAACCAAAGAGGTATGAAGCATGGAAAAAGTTGCACCTTGCTATTCCAGATTGGAGAATGGGGGACAAACGAGGATCGCAAAGGCAAAAGTGTGGATACACCTAGATAGATTAGCAGCTCTCTTACAAAAGTTGAGGTTTAGGGATGGTGATGCCAATACATTTAAAGAGACAGTTGCTAAATTTCATAAGTCCATGGTGGAGGCATGGACTACAAACATCATAACGCACTACATGGTCAATATTGCCACCATTACAAAAAAATATCATAGTGTTGAATTAGTTTGTGTTTCTAATCTCTCTTCTTGTGTAGCATATACTTGAAGCACATGGTCCATACTTTTCAGATCAAGAAAATTTGGTAGTATGGTCAACTCAAGGCATGGAACAATCTCATTGGCAAGCTCATTGTGCTTTTCAAAAGGCAAGCTCATTGTGCTTTTCAAAAGGCAATTGATCATGGAGGTGGCATCAATGATTCCAATTCTATGATGCAATTTTTACAATGGTGGTATAGGAGATTAGAGATACGATACGAGGAAAAAGAAAAGAAGTCCAAAACCTCTCAAGCAAAATTTATAAGTAGGAAAATATATGAAGTGAGAAAAGCAAGATATGAAAACAACACAGCTAGACAACGCCACATAGAATGGTTAGCAACCCAAGAGAGAGATGGCAAGAAATGGAGACCTAGATAAAGATAATACTTTTGATGCATTTAGAGTCCACGAGGAGAGCACAGGTACTAAGGATATGACACATCAATACTCCTACCTTTAACATGAGATGTCTTGTAAAACTTGTTTAAAGTTTTGAAGTCTATGTTTTTCAAAGTCGATTTTGAACTATGTTTTTTAATTATGAAAATTCGATTTCAAAATCCTAAGAAAAAGATATGAAAATTCCAAACCTTGGAACATTCATTGGCCTAGACAGAGAGGGGCATGAGGGGGGTGGTAGGAGAGAGAGACAGAGAGAGGTAGGTATGGGGTGGAGAAATGAAATGAAATGATAATTTTAAATTTCATTTACACCACATTAAGTTTAAAAGTTTTGTACTTAAGTCAAGTCTCTCCTTTCATTTTTTCCCATTACTCTTCACTTTATCCTCCATCTTTCTACCCTTCATCATCACAACCATGGCACGTTCCAAGCTTCCTATCAAGAAGGCGCCTGCAAGAGCAGGAGCTCAACACTCTTTCAAATCTAGTGAGCATAATTTGAGTGACAAAGGTCCCCTGGTGGCCAACAACAATGGTGCCCTACTGCAGCTAATAATGGTGGTGCTACTATGTCCAACAATGGTGGTCTTAGTGTGGTCAATAAGGATGGTTCGCCATTGTCCAGAAATGGTGGTCCACATGCTCTAGTTACTCCACTTCCCACTACTGCTCCTGCTGGTAATACACGTTCTCCAACACATAAGAAGCAAAGATGGAGACCAGGCATAGCTGCGCTACGTGAGATAAGAAAAATCCAGAAGAGTGCCAACTTGATTATTCCTAAGGCACCATTCTCTAGGTTAGTATGATAAATACTACAAGATCTGTAGTTAGGGCATCATCACAAGTTCTTTTTAAGGAATTGGGCAAGGAATGTGGGGCGATGGTCAAGCCAAGCCCCTGAAAGTTACTTGATTGATCTAATGAGTGATTGTCAACTTCTAGCCATTCATGCCCGATGTATCACTATTAAGCCCATAGATATGGTTCTTGTTAGTAGGATCTGCAACAACAAGGATGCATTTAATCTTAATGTCAATAGTATGCTTTGAGAAGCTATCTTGTAATTGGATCTATACTTTTAGCTCAGGTTTGGTTGTAGATTGTAAGGAGCTTAGTTTTGGGTTATCTTTCTAGGTAGACCTTCAAGTATTTGATAGCAGTGGCCTACAAAATGGAGCTAAATTTTGCCTAGCTCTAGTTGTACTTGGTGCGATGCACTATCTACCATGTATTTCATGGTTTTGTAATGCCAAATCCGATATTTGATATTCTATTTTCCCATGATTTGCATTGTGCGTATTTCCAAGTGTCTAATTTTCAAAGTAGTTTTGTTGAGGATAAATTCAATGCGCAATCACGCACACATCAGTGATCAGTTGTACATGGGCCGATGCACTATATCTTTACTGTATTTATCGGTTTGGCAACATTATATCTGATATGTGATATTCCATTTGACCCATGACTTATTTTTTGTGACTTTTTAAGTCTCCAATATTTCACATAGTTTGGTTAACAACACATTTAATATGCAGTTGCGCACACTCGGTGGTGAGTTTTTTTGTTATTTAGTGAACTATAATTCAGTTAATGCATTTTTAAAAAATAATTGAGCCGTCAATTTTATAAATCAAAATCTCGTGAAACTTCATGCACATGCCGAGCATCATAAAAACTCATGGATATTTAAAAATTGGCCCCATCATAAGCCTCTGGGACACCTCTCTGAAGGCTTGCGTCTGGGGCCCTAAATCTGGGGATTTAGGACCCCGGATGCCAACCTCCGGACAGGTGTCCTACAGACTTTTGATGAGGCCAAATTTTTTTGGGTAGTTAATGTGTCTTAGAGGAGTCCACATGTAAAATTTCACGTCAATCGGATCACTTGTCATATTTTTCCAAAGCCTAGATACATTAATTCAAGTTTAAGGGTTTTTGAAAAGTTTTGCTATAAGTTTACTAAGGTAAGAGTTTTAATTTGAAACTTTAGGGTTAAAAAAGAACCTTTATTTAAAACCCTAAATACATAAAAGCTATAACTCCAAACTCATTTTCACTTTCATTCTCTACTTCCCTACACTTGTGCTCTCCTTCCTTCTCTCTTTGTGTGCCATGTCTACCACTCCCTCCTTTGCCGCATGGATTAGCTCCACATGCTACACACACATAGGAGACTAGATATACCCTAGATTTTGCATGACCTTGAGTCTAGAGAGCTCGCTTTCTACCGTAGTCCCTAGCTCTAGTATAGTGGCATCGTTTTGTGATGCGGCAAACCCTTTCACTTGCTATATTCCGAACTCTACTCTCAGATGGGTCCCTATAGATTTCTTATATAGTTTATATGCTAGATCAAGCCATGAAAAGGTGACTAATCAAGCCCTCATGCATATGAAGCAGCATCTATGCGCCAGAGCAGTGCCCACCTCATCCAAGACCACGCCACAATAGATCTCATCGAGCGTGATACAGCATTTGCCATATATGTTTTGTGTACTGAGGTGCAAGAGAACAATGACGAAGAGATCGATGCACCATCTTGGCAACAACTAGAGTATTTCAAGAGGGAGCTCTCAAAGATATCACACTTGATCCGAGCATAGAGGTAGCACAAAGCTTAGCCGTTGTGCACCCACCTCCTTGCCCTAATGAGATGCCGACAAGCAATGAGCCACCCCTCGCTTCTCTCCATGCTATCATCATCGAGGGGGTGGAATATCTACTCATGCAAGATGTATTAGAAATTTTAGAGCTAAGAGAAGAACTATATTCCATCATCGTGTGTGATGCATCTTATGATTTTATCAATTTTGATATATAAGATGCCCCAACACATGTTGATGAGGTGCCTCGATATGATGGCACAAGTGTCGATGACATTTCTAATCCAAGAGCAGATTGAGGATGCAGCGCCACAGTATGATATCTCAGATGAGGAGTTTGAGCTATTGCAAGAAAGTATTTTTGAAGCTTGACCCAACTACACATTACCTTCCCAAGAGAGAGACGAGGGTGGCCCAATTGCAGGAGCAAACCTGGATGCTCCATTACAACTGCAGATAGATGATGCAGAGAAGGTAATGTTAACATATTAATGTTATCATATTCACGCGAAAATTTACCAATAGGGCCTCTAGGGCATCACGAGCATGGAGATAAAATGCAGATTCAAGCTCCCAGATGTGAGCCTCCGGCCAGGGCTGCTCTGGGGCCCCGATCCCGGCAAAATTTTATCTCCATGCTCCCGATTCCCTAGAGGCCCTATTGGTAAATTTTCATGCGAATCCAATATATATATCTTTAGCACGCTCCATGCATAGTGAGTTTGACATTGAACTCGTGTGATGCAGGACATTATCTATATAGATGAATTTTCATCTAGACAAGGTAGCCGATCTTGTAGCCAAGGAAGGGTGCAGGACTCGACATTGAAGGGGTATATCGGCCAGCTTGTGAGTCACATTATTGTATTTCATAAGACATGCTCTCCGGATTTTGCTGAGAACTTCCTAAAGTTGAGGGCACTTGTTGGGCCTTTCAAGGCCATCCCAATGAACTCTCACAAGTGGATGTAGCAATGAAAGCATTAACAAATGCTGTAATATATTGTTGAACACAAGGACAAAGGGAAAAAACACCAAACAATGCTACAAAAAAGAAGAGAACTCAAAAGAATGTTTGAAAAATAGAATCCATATACCAAACACAAGACAGTCACATACAACAATGAGTCACTGGTTGCATAGGTAATGGCAATAGCTCCCTCTCTCCAACAGAACTTATGGGTGATGATGAGTGAATGAGGAGGAGGAGCTTTAACATAAATGATTAAAATATGCCATAAATGGTAGTAGATTAGTTAGCATAAAATGGCCAAATAAACTCCATAACGGCTAGAATAAAATCCCTAAAATGCCTAGAAATGTCAAGCATGAACTAGACTCAGAAATGTCAAATGCAGAGTTTGAGGATGCGATACTACAGAATTTGAGGATGCAATTGAAATGCTAGCAAAAGGAGTACATGACACTCATGTCTTACCTTATGTTTAGGTGGATGGAGATGATTGAGAAAAGCATAAAGAAGACGTTGGTATGATGCTACCACTTTTCTTCCAAGGCAAAATATACATACAGGAGTATGGTTCAGGGATATGGGTAGGGTATGACATGATTAATGGACTACCATTTGATCTAGGAGACAATGTTGATTGATTGGCTGACTATGATGTGATTGTTTGACCTAGGAGAGCAATATGGCTATAGGAGATTGTAGTGGACATGCATGGCTGAACTAAAGATATCCAAAACTATTTTAATTAGGAGAGGATTAATGATGACTAATGCATCTAGAGTGGACTTTGATACCTTGGAAAAGGTCCCACAAAGTTCGATTGGCATCTGAGTTTGTATGCCTCCAAGGTACATAGTTGAGAAGGTCAATGTCTCGTCAAGAATGCATGTTGTAACGAATAGTTGCAAGCTATGCAAAAAATTTTAGAGCTTGATACCTTTAGAAATTTTTAGGGACTGATACCTTCAGAATTTGGTCTTAGGTTCTTCAACAAAGTTCTAGAACACAAGCAGGGCTACCAATTTTCTTTCTAAAACTTACCAATCTAAGTTGCCATTCAAAACATACATGTACTTTTCTATAGGGTGGTGCTATAGGGAAATTTTCTAGTCAAAATTTTGATAGTGGATGTAAATTATTGCATGTGACATATGCTTTGACAAAGATGTTTGAGACTAACATGAGGGTACCAAGGATATGGGCAAGTATCAATATATGTGAAAAAAGTAATACAAAAGAGACAGATGCAGTGGAGAACCAAGTGAAAGATAAGCAAATTGACAGAAATGAAGAAGTGGAAGAGGTGAAAGCAAGTTCTCATGGAGTTAATGAACAAAGTTGTACTGATATGGCTACATCTATAAAAAGACCGTGAATGAAGATTGAATGGCTAGGCAAATCTTAAGTGGATCATTCTTGCTAGAATAATAGCAAGAAGGAATTTTTAATTGAATTTTTCAAGTGCCTTGGCCTAGAAAGGCTGATTTTCTTGTATTTGAGTTGAGAGCTTATTGAACAAGACATTTTACTTGGGATTTTATTGTTATACATAAAGAGAATTAGTGTAGTGCTTTTGCTTCCAATTATACATAAAGGACCCTATGCCTTGAAACCAAACTACAGTGAGACCAACCTAGGCTACAAACTACAATAATAATAATAAATAATAATAAATAAATAAACCAACAAAAATAATAAATAAATGATAGATAGATAGATACCTACCTACAAACTACTATATATAGCTACCTACAAACAGCTATAGCTACCTACAAACTATAGCTAGCTACAGTAACCAAAACTACAAACAGACAGACAGAAAACTACAGACAGATACACGAACGAACGACGAACGACCAACCAACGACGAACGCGACCTACCAATGCGGAGCTAGACCACAATACAAACCTATGTTTGATCTAGTGGACCCTTCGTACTTGTTGGATGGTGCCTACACTATATAGAGTGACCTCAAACTAGGCTGGTGGAGCCCCAAGAGGAACACCAAGGAAAAGGGAATTCTCTTGTAAGAAAATCTATATTGTAACATCAACAAGCTTTTGTTTCATTCTTTTGATCATCAAAACAAAGAAAATAGAAATTCTTCACGCAGCATCATCGTAGATTTCTCCCACGGATTTGATACAATCAACCATAATCTTCAACATCTTCATAAAATTCTTCAATAGAACAATGAACGCAAAGGAATACACCATCTTTGAATGGAAATCAATCACATATTATTCATCTTCAATGTCTTCATAGTTCTCTCTCTCAATCTCTCATATACAGTTACACTGTTTTGATAGAATTGGTTATCTCTGGCTCTCTCTCTCTCTCTCTCTCTCTCTATCAATAATACATCATATTCTCACTAAAATGCTCTCATAACAACCCTCAATAATCCTTCTTAGGTCGTGGATGCACCTCCCAAGAGGTATGTCTGATATGAAGAGTCATCAGAGCCACTACAGTGTCTCTTCATAACTCACTACTGTCACTGTCACTTAGTCTTCTCTTCAGTCTTCAACAGCTGCTTCTTCCACTTGTTTTAGCTCTTTTGAACTTAGATTCATCCTTTCCAAAGGCTAGAAAACTTTCCCAAAGTCACACATGCATTCTACAAAATACTTATAGAAGGTCTACAGAACAGTTACAGTATAGTACCAGAATAGCTACAGTACAGCTACAGTACAGAGACAGAGCAGAGATGAAGGCTCTACCAGAGGGTTTACAGAAGGTCATCAGAACCTCATAACTCATACTCAAACCATTCCATACTATCAAAAACTATTCAATAGGCTTCCAAAATATCTCAATCTTCATCAATCATCAATCCATGCTTCATACAGAAGACAATCAGAACAAAACAGAAGCTATACAGAAGGTATACAGAACCAAACAGAACCTACCAGAATATCGCAGAGCTTCATATCTCCACTGAGAATCATCATGAACTTCCAAAACATAATCAATATCATCAAAAACACTCTCAAATACTTCCATTAACAACCATACATCACTCTAAATCCATCAAAAATCAATCATTCAGTCCTAAAAAACAACAAAAATCAGTCAAAATTTCAGTCTTTTTTCACTCTCAATATATCCCCACACTTAGAAAGGAAGCGTCCTCATGACCTAAAGAAAAGAAGAATATAAGTTTACTAAAGAGCTCAATTTTATCTTCCATAGGATCTTCAATAATCTCTTCAAACCACGACCCCAACTTATCACCTGTATCTAATAGAAAAAACTACTAAAGGAAAACTTCCATTATTCATTAACTCATCTGATTAATCATTTTAAAAAACCATAACAAATTTGTAAAGGATATAAAAGGTTCTCTTCAGCTTTCCACCATAGGCTTTTCATCCAAATTATTCTCAATCAGCACAAACTCATCACATACAATTTTTACAATACACATAAACACTAACACAACCATCTGAATGACACCTCCAAAAAGAGATATATATCATTAAGAATCATCCAAGATACATTGCAAAGACATCAATGAAGATGATCCCTTTTGAAGGCTTGGTGGTTTTGAAAACGATTCATGGAGAAGGATTCATCTACAAATGTTTTTGGAGGATTTTAAAAGAACTGCAAGCAGCACATCATTTCTAGCAAAACAAGGTATCTACTAGGGAGACATAGGGCATGAAAATACAGGACATCCAACTAGTGGGAGTCAATGTTCACATTGACATTCATACAAAGTTTTGGAATGGCCTTTTGATCATTATGGGAATGCCTATGCATGTATGCGAGATACCAAGCAAAATGAGTTGTCAATCTCACCGAAGGATCTAGAGATTGTGAATATTTGTGAGCAAAATGAAGGTAGTTCTAGTATGCTTGACTGGCAGTTGTCCAATCTCCTGGTATTATTAGCCAGTTTATCTGAGGTCCTGTAAGAGAATCAGTCGAGCTCCATCCTCGTCTTCTAGAAATCTGCTGATCAAACCCTTCATATTCACTAACCAACTGAGGGGGTTGAGAGATAGAAGTGGCAGGAGATGGAAGTGGAATAAGTAAAAGTGGATGAAGAGATGGGTAGGAAAAATCATAAAAGGAGAAATAGATTAAAGAAGGAGTGGCTGAAAATTTTAGGGAATCAGTTAGGAGGGTGTTAATTGATAAATAGGAAAGGTAGAAGGTATATGAATGGATGGAGAAGGGCATAGTGGAGAAGGGGAAAATACTCTATCCTCGATAAAAGATCAATATGTAAATATTGGAATTTGAGGAAAAGATTGAGGTTAGAAAAGAAGAGGTAAAATTGCTGTTGAATTGGTTTGATAAAGGGAAAGATAGGTATCATAACGGTGAGCCATTTGTTGGTAATACAGTAGGCTAGAAACAGAGGGACCTAAGATAGATCTTCTCTGATAGGCATAAAAAAAGGTTGAATCAAATGGATGGTTTTTGGAAAGGTGAGCTAAGAGATCCACCCTCAGTTGGTTAGTGCACTGTACATAGGTAAAAGCTGTGTTCTGTTATTGATTCAGGACCACAGAATCAATCATTGAGTGCCAGGAATTATAAGGGAAAGTAGCCACTTTTGAGGAGTAACTCTGGAACATGTCATCTATTCGCAACTCCAAATAGTTGACATACAAAACAGCTTGTAAAACCACGTCTCCCACATACTAGGCCATATCTACTTCATCTGGAATCAATAGATCTCCCCGTAGAAACATGTATGACAGCAACATGGTATCCATCGTGACAAAATCTTCAAACACCATACGGACCACTTCTGTCAGTAACTCAGGAGACCAAGCCCCACTCCAACCATCCTCTGGAAGAGGAAGATCCATCGTTGAAAGCTTCATGTAAAAGGCCAACTTCTGCAACAATTGATAGTGGACAAAGAAAGAATGGTCCGGAGGAGGAACATACTCCTGGAAATGCTCAAATGTAGACCATAGCAGATCCATCCTGGACTGCAATCGTTCCACTTTATCTTGGAATAAAGGACACAAGGTAGCCTGTCTCTAGAGAACTGCCAAGTCCTGCTTTGAGAGAGAAGGGATCAGGGGAACATTAGGGCTTAGAGGAACAGACCGTGACTGTGCCAGTTGGTCTTGCAACTACTTGATTTGGGAAGCTTGTGATTCCACTGTGTCATTAGCAGTCTGTAAGGTTGAGAGTTTTACATCGAAAAGAGTCTGAGACTCTTGCGCTTCTTTGGACATCCTCTCCTTCTCCTCTAAGATTCTAGTGACCTCTGATTGAGCTTCTGTTAATTGATTCTTCAAAGAAGATATCTCTTCTCTTTGGGTCTCAATCATGTGGGTTTGTTGCTCCATCTGCTTAAACAGATCTGCCAGTGTGTCTTTAGCAGAGGCTAACTCTGATGTTTCCTTATGCAATTGGTCTTTGGACTGCATTAGCTCTTCATAAAAGGAAGCATACAGCTATTGAACCACAGGCTATCACTGAA
This sequence comes from Lygodium microphyllum, assembly GCF_053477565.2. Taxonomy (NCBI): domain Eukaryota; kingdom Viridiplantae; phylum Streptophyta; class Polypodiopsida; order Schizaeales; family Lygodiaceae; genus Lygodium; species Lygodium microphyllum. The sequence continues at coordinate 108,852,315 of NC_141135.1, forward strand.
AGTTCAATTGAACTCTGGATGTCTTTACATAGGAATGGAATGGCATCTCCCGACACTAAACTATTCAGTGAAGGGACTGATATGTCCAAGGAACCCTCTCTATGTGCCCTAAACAAGTTGTTATATGTGAGATAAGTAGGGAGGTCACTGCCAGATGTAGCAGAAATTAGAACTGAAGGAAGAACTGAAGGAGCTTTATCTGCCACCCACTTCAAGTGTTTTCGTTGAATGACCAGGGGAGGAGGAGAATCCAGATCCTCTATATCAATAGGTTCTGACTCTTCTGAAGGTGGAGGAGGAGGTACTGGATCAGATGGAGGAGGTGAAGGCACACCCTTCCTTAAGCCTGAGTATGTCAAGAAAGCAGACAAGTAGGATCCATAGGTGACGTTTGTGACATTGCCCTTGGTTACTTTGACGAAATGTTGATCCATCTTTGTGAGTAGGTAAGTGCTCCAATCAATAGCTACTCCTTTTAACACCATCTTGGAAGCTGTGAAGAGCTCTTTAGACAAGTAATGGGATGGTGTCTTGGCAGGCATAAACCTACTTGGAGGAACTGGCATACCAACTTCCACACAGGATCAGTGATCATGGAAAAGGAGACTCCTGAAGTGTTGATCACTTTCTTAACATCCAGAATTTCCTTGGTCTGTTTTTGTAACAGCTTCAAAATCTCATCGTTGGAGAATAGCTGTCGAGTTGTAACAAAGGGCTCTCCTTTGTAGGGAAGAGACAGAGCCTTCCCTAACCCTCTGGGTGTCAATGTCATGGAAGTACCATGGACTAGTCCCGACTTCTTGTTGTATGAAGCAAGGAACTCATCGCACATGGATGGATCATCTGGAATCAAGGGGAAGGAAGTAGCCACGAAAGTCGTGAGTCCTGCCTTCACGATAGGCTCAAAAGTGAGTAGGGAAGAGTAATCCCTACTAACTAGTGAGACATACTGGATAGGGGGAGGAGCGTGAGGCGCCATTCGGATGGAAAACACACACACCACAACACAGACAATCACAAAGAATGCCTGCAAAACAACCAAAGTGCTATAAAAAAGAAATCAATCCAAAAGAAGAACACACATACAGAAATAGACGTAACTAACCTAGTTACCACCCCAAACAATACACATCCTAGAAAAAATTCGACATGACCTCTACACATATGCGACCGAAAACTTCATGCGATGCAACAAACAAGCACCCAAATCCCTGTATCAGGCAAAAAAGAAAGACTTGACCATAACCTTGACCATCAGTGTCAACTAAAAAGACTGTTACGCGCCCATCCCACAAAGCGTGTTTATCAAAAAAGGAAAAAAGTGCAGTGAGGGGGAATTATTTTAATGAAGGGTTCATTTAAAGAAATTATTAACAATGGGTGACATTTTATTAGGTGATAAACCTTAATAAGAAAACAGCGGTTCCTTCTTAAAAATTTTAAATTACACTTTATTATGGTGAAACGGTGCTTTAGCGCAACCCAGACTACGATTCCCAGACTGGGTCTCTAAATGCAAATTTCTTAATTAAAAATTAAGAGTAATGTGAAGCGCTTTTTTACCAGCCGCGTGCTCTTTCGTGACAGCTGGTTCATTTTTATTACAAATTAAAGTGCCTCTTAAGCGCACGTAGCGCATGCAAAGTGAACGGCTGGTTGAGTTTTTAAATTATTAAATTGTGTGTTTAGCGCGAATGCGCGTAAAAAATGTGGGTAAATAAATAGTTCATTTTAGCAATTAATTGTGATTAAATGCTAGGGGGAATGAAAATAAAGAAAGTTCACAAAATAAATACCTGGTAGGGGTGTGTATGCAATGGCCGGAAGGCGCATGGAAGAGTCCCCCAAAAGCAATGAATCCAGTCAAACAAAATCAAAGATCACTGACTGAACAAAAAAGAAAACACATTAGTGGGTTTGTTAATTTTTAATGTATTTTTAATTTTTTATTTTGGATTGTAGTGGAATTATATTTTAGGTGTGTTTGTTTTGGTTTTATAGTGTGGTTTGGTTTATTTGTTTTTTTTGTTTTTTTTTAATTTGTTATTATTTGTGGTTTGTTTTTGGTTTTGTTTTTGTTTTAATAATAATAATAATAATAATAATGATAATGAAATCAAGATATATAGCATATGGATATGTGATGAAGGGAAAAAATAAAAATTCAGCCATGGAGGAAATATCCACAATTTATGTTATGAAAAGAAGTATTTTATTGTTATTCCTTTTTTTCAAAGAATATTTATGCCTTGTATGAAAATATTTTGAAGTGAGAAATTAGTGGAAAAATGTCAGGGGGTGGGTGGAATTTTTTTGAGATTTTTTTGAATTTTTTTTGTATTGTTACTAATTTTAAATGAAGTTATGCATTTTTTAGGTAATTTTGAATGAATTTTTAATTTTTTAATTTTTTGTACTTTTATTTGGTTAAATTTCCACCTGAAAAATATTCCAAAAAATGGCAAAATATGGGGGAATTTTTAAAAATTGTCCTGTAATTTTTTTGAATTTAAATGAATTTTTTAATCAATTAAATCAATTAAATGATATAAATCAGGTTAGTTGGGTAAGTAAGGTCAAGTTAAGTCAACTAAGTCAAGTTAGTCTAGATAAGTTAGGTAAGTCAGGGTAAGTCAAGTCTAGGTTAGTTAGGTTAGTCAGGGTTGATTAGGTTAGTCTGAGTTAGTCTAAGGTTAGTTAGGTCAATTAGGTTAGTCTAGGGTCAATTAGTCAATTAGGTTAGTCTAGGGTTAGTTAGGCAATTAGGTTAGTCTAGGCAAGTTCTAACTAACCAGGGTTAGACTAACTAACCTAGGGTTAAACTAACTAGCCTAGGGTTAGACTAACTAGCCTAGGGTTAAACTAACTAGCCTAGGGTTAGACTAACTAGCCTAGGGTTAGATAGGGAGTAGACTAACTACAGTTAGGTTAATGGAAACCTAACTCTAGTCAGGTTAGTAGGACCCTAACTCTAGTTAGGTTAAGTTAGAACATACCCTAGTTAGGTTAGGTGTGACCTAACCCGAGGTGGGTTAGTTGAACTCTAGTGGGGTTAGGGTAACTAAAGGGGGTTTAGTAACTTAAGTTAGGTTAGTGTTAACTAAACATAGATTAGTTTCTAACTAAACAGAGGTTAGTTTCTAACTAAACATAGGTTAGTTTCTAACCTGGCTGTGGATAGATGGTGGGAGGAGGGGGAGGAGGAGGAGGAGGAGGAGGAGGAAGAGGGGGAAGAGGAGGAGGAGGAGGAGGAGGAGGGGGAGTCGGTGGCCGCGCAGGTGGCGGTGGCGGCGGGGTGAATGGTGGAGACGGCAATTGGAGGAGGCCGCAGTGGCGCTGCGGCGTGTAGAGGAGGTCGCCCGAGGAGAGATGGCTGCGAGGCGAAGTACCAGGAGGACGCGATGGCCAGCACGAGGGAGAGGCGACGATGGGAGGAGGTAACGCTGGAGGGAGGAGGGAGCCACAAGCGGGCGGCCGACAAGAGCGCCGAGGAGGGAAGGAGGAGAAGAAAGAGATGGAAGGAGAAGAAGAAGGAGGGGGAGGAAGAAGGAAGAAAGAAGAAGGAGAGGAAGGGGAGAAGGGGAGGAGGAGACAGGAAGGAAGAGGAGGAGGAGACGGGGAACCGAATCGCAATGGCAGCCTGCAGGTATGTTTTTTTTTTCTCTTTTCTTTTCTTTCGTTTCCTTTTTCTTGTTTTTTTTCCCTTTTTCTGTTCTTTTGTATTTTCATTTGTGATTTTTGTGTGTGTGTTTTTTTTAAAGTTTTTTTTCTTTTTTTAATTGTTTTTTTAATTATGTGTATAGTTTTTTTTTGTTTTTTTTGTTTATGTTAAATAATGAAAAATAAAGAAAAATAAAAGAAATAAGAAAATAAAAGAACACATCCCCGGCCCGTGCACATGCGCGGGCAGGGGTAAAAAAATTTGCAATGACGGGGTCAAACGAGCATGGACGGGGATGCACGTCTCGAGGCGCATTAAACCAAAAACAGCCGCGTTCACGTGCGAGGCGAGAAAAGTGGTTAACGGGAAAAATGAAGAAAATTTAATAAAATCCAAACCGTTTGTCGGATCAAAAATTCGTAAAAAGGAAAAATGGGCCAGGAGATGAGGGGAAAATGTTGGAAACATGTGACACGAGTTCCGGGACAAAATCAGGTGTTCACATGGAAAAAACGCAAAAAACAAACCCGAAAACACATACGGGCATTAATATCGGAAGATCGCGTATCGGAATGAAGTACAGAAAGAAGGAAAACTGGGCAGAACAATGTGTCTCACAACCCTATCATGAGAAAACACAGTTCCAATCGAGATAGGATGCATTCACATTAGAAAAACCCCAAAAATGGGCCGAAAAATGGACTCGAAAATTAATACGGGAAGAACCGTTCTTCGAAATGGAGGACAGTAAAAAGAAAAAATGTCTAAAAAAAATTTAATTCACAGGTTTCGTGCATCAAAACTCAGTTTAAGGAAAATTAGGATGGGTTCACATGGAAAAAACACGAAAAATGCATATGAAAACGCTCGGAAAAATTAATAACTAAAAATCCGACAGTCGGAAGAGCTGGGAGGGAAAAGGAAAAAATGGTGGAAAGGTGGGCAAGACATGGTTGTCAAAGAAAACTGGAATTCCGGTGAAAATAGGGCAGGTTCACATGGAAAAATGTGAAAAATAAGCACCAAAAAGACTCGAAAACCCGCAAAAATTAATAACGGATGAACCGTGCATCGAAATGACATGGAGTAACAAGGAAAAGTGCCAGGGGGAATGGATAGGATAGGCCTGATACATCAGATCAGGGTTCCGAAGCAATAGACGCGTTCACGTGAAAAACTGTCCCATTTACGGGAATTGCTTCAAAAATTAATAACTTGAAAATCTTCTGTCGAAACAGGGGTTGGTAAAAAGGAAAATTAGGCAGTTCAAAGGGACAAACAGGGTTGTAAGGTTGGATTGAGTTTTCGGTGAATGTAAGATCTGTTCGTATGAAAGAAGCGCAAAACCTAGAATAAGGACAAATGGTCAAGGAACAACCACTAGGACAGGGTGAAATAGAACGTAAGGGTAGGGAAGGGGCCCCATCAGGGTAAAATGAAATCATGGCATAGATGCATGATCAGAACAGGGTGTATGCCTGTGGGTATGCAACATAGACGCACAGGGACACGTCCCCACACTTAAGACCTTAACAGGAAGGGTAAGCCAAACATCAAGGACTTGGTACCTCACATCAGACCAACCACAATATCCCCACACTTAAGACATAACCGGTACCGAGAAATAGAAGTTGTATGGTTAGAAAAACTTGGCCCATATTGCCAAGAAGGAATGTCGACTATCGAGGTTGCGTCTGGAGGCGTCATCGGCTGCTGCAGGAGGTAACAAAGTGTCTTCACACAACACACCTCCTTCATCCTTCGTGGCAGGGACCAAGCGGCAGCACCCAGGGAGGTAGCTGGTTGAAGAAATCACAGGAAATTCATCGATAGCGAGGGATATTGCACTCAACTCACGATCACTCAAATGGATTGAAAGAGCAGGCACTCGCCCCATTACTAACATCACTCGAGGAAATAAGGATGAAATCCCAGAGCTCACACCCGGTTTAGGAATCGACAAGGGAATGATGCAGAGAGAGTATGCCAAGGTGTACAATTGATGGTGCATCAGTGCATCCAACTCATCTGGCATAGGTGCAAGGAGGAAGGCATGGGAGCCTTGTAGTGCAGTGTATAGAGCAGAGTGATGTGTCTGTGCTAATGGCAGAAACCCAACCCGTGGATCCATAGGAAAATGGAAACGTACTTGACTCCTCACCTCTCAGTAATTGATTAAAGAAACTCCAGTCACACTCAGTCCACCCTCTGTCTCACGCTTGGTTGAAAGATACAGAGGGCAGCCCTTTCCTGAAACCCATTGATGTAATCCTCACGGCCGCTTGTGCAGAGGTTGTATACCTTGTGCTCATTTGATGGTGCAACTGTGCATCCCACCCTGTGCCGGCATACAGTGCAAGAAGGAAGGCCAGGGACGCCTTATGGTGCAATGCACAGAAACAAATCGTGCTTTGTGCATTGAGAGGCCCATCCCATGCGTGCAACACTCTATTCATACATCTCACCTCTCATTTGATTTGAAGGGAAAGACTAGTCACTCACCCCACCCTCTGTCTCACGCTCTGTTGAAAGATACAGAGGGCAACCCATACTCACATCCCCATCCTGTTAGGATGAAAGCTCACATCACTCAAGGAGTTGGTGATGAAGATCATGTTGGCTGTTGTTGTCGTTAGGATCTTACAAGGCGTACCCAGGGAGGCAACCTACAAATCTCGTACTTCAATGATTGGTAAGAAGAGTCGTCTGTTAAGAAGGGCAGACTGACTAATATTGTAGAGATAGCGCACCAAGGGAGGTGGCTTCAAATTACTTGCTGAAGAGGCTCTGCTGGTGAGTCAGCTCTCCTGAACTGCGGGGTGTTACTACCTTTTCCACAGTCAGCTTCTCATCCAAGAGTGTTTCCACCTTTTCTTGAAACGAGGCCTATTATGACAGGGGCTCTGTATCTGTTACTATCTCTGTAACTGTCTCTGTATCCGCTCTGTCTCTGTTCTGTAGCCGCTCTGTATCTGCTCTGCTTCTGTACTATCTCTGCTCTGTAACTGTACTGTCTCTGTATTGTCTCTGTTCTGTCTCTGCGACTGTCATGTAACAGGGAGAACAGTACATCCATGCTTCTATTTCACTGTCAGAGGTGATTTCAGAAGTTAATTCTAGTTGAGGCACGAGGTGTTCACCCATGGACAAGGATTTTACATCCCATGGAAGTTGGCTTACAATGCCCACTGTTAGGGACTGTGCCTCTGTTTTCTTAGGAAAGATCTGCTTAACAGCCTCTTCATCTCCTGATGTACCATCTATTACCTCGTTGGAGGAGTCAGTTATGACTTCAATGGATGTGGATCCATTGCCTTTTCGCGATCCATACAGCTTTAACACCGCTTTGTTGGGTCCTCTGCCTAGGGTTAGGGTTCCTTTGAACCAATCCATCCTGGCTCTTGCTTCAAAAAGCCAAGGTCTTCCAAACAGCAGAGGGTATGAGGTCCCATAATAATTTGGTTTGACCACCAAATATGTCAGCCAATAGTCTCTTCCTGCAAGGGTTGTTTTTACGTATGGGAGGATGCCCAATGGTTTGACTCTACTTTGGTCTGTCAATCTGATAAGCCACTGTGTAGGTTGAATTCCTTACAACCCTAAGTCCTTCATTGTGACATCCATCATTATGTTTATTGATGAGCCTCTATCAATCAATGCATCTGAAATAAAGCATCCTTCTATCCACACACTAATCTCTGGGGTTCCAGGATCTAGGAAGGCATTAGCCACATCTACTTCCTTTACAGGCTCCGGGGCCTTATTGGTCTTGGTCGCTGTTGAAGGAGCGATCCTTAGTCCATGTCTTCTTATCAAGATGCTTTTGAATTTCTTTCAGCAGCAGCTAGGAGACAACATCAGCGGAATGTTAAGTTTGGTTTAAAAGTGTCTAGGTCTTTGACCAAGTCATAATCTTTGATAGGATCCACAGGCTTCTCTAGCCGGCTCGGGAATGGGGCTACACCCATTTTCATCTTTTCTCTTTCTTCTAACAATTTCTACATCGGCACTTCTTCTGTTACTGGAAGTGCTTCTATCTCATACATCTCCTTGGCCTTTGGTCCTATCTCTAGGACTATCTCTGTAACTCTCTGTGGCACTCCAATGCTCTGTACTGCACTATTCTGTTTTATACTCCTCTGTCCCTTTTTAGGTAGGTTGAACTTCACAATCTTTGCAGGAGAATCATTTTCGTTCTGAACCACTGGTTCCTTCTTCTTGGTGCGCGTAACAATAGCAACTTCCAACTCTACCAGATTGGAGACAGGCTCTTGTACCTTCTATTGGCTATCAGTGGCCTTGGCCTTTACAGGGGCTGGACTGGGATAGTCCTTTGCAGTGTGGCCTTCTCCTCTGCATCGACTGTATAAGGGCTTGTAATCCACAGATCGTCTAGGGTTTGGACAATTTGGGGAGATATGTCCCTTTTCTTCACATCTGTAACATTCAACCTCTGATCTCTGACCACCGCCAGACTGTTGTCCTCTATAGCTTTGAGAGGGAAACCTCCTTGGACCGAAATTAGGACCAAATTCCCTAGGCTTTGGTCCAATATCGTGTGTTGTCATTTTGGATTCCAGCAAGTTGAATCTTGCATTTTCATCCTTTTGTCTTTGTTTATGCATCTCTTTCAGAGAGCAAATATCCTCTGTATGGTTCTTCCGCAAATAGTAGAAACAGAAGGATCCAGGAATGGTTGGTTTTCGGGTACATTTAGTGGCTAAATGTCCCGCTTGATGACACTTTCCGCACCATGTATTAGAGCGCATCACATCTCTTCCAGCTCCCGCAGGAGTGGATATATTGGCAGTATTCACCTTCAGTGTCTGTAACTGCTCTGTCCAGAAGCTCTTTCTTAATACTTGCAACTGAGTTAGATAAGTACTCCTTCAGATTTTCACCTCCAGAAGTGCTTGTAGTAGGGTTTTGGAAAGTGTCTGTAACTACTGCATAAATTGGTTGGGTCGATCTAGAAGGTCCTTTGTTTTGGCTCTAATTCAGAGCTCCTGTTGAGACTTGGGGTTATTGATTCCAGTTGGTAGGATTCCACTATTGTTGAGTCGCCATTGGAGGAACTGTTTGAGGCCACTGTTGTTGTGGTTGAACCATCATTTGAGGCACTGTCGTCTGCGATGACCACACTGGATTAGGTGCATTATACTGCGGCACTGTTTGCATCTAGGGATAGGGGTAGGGAACTGTCCTTAGAACTGCATTTGGTGGGTATACCATTCCAGGCATGGGGGGAGGTAAGACTCCTCTTCCTGGAGTCATTGACAGCCTTGCTTCAACTTCGTCATATAATCTTGCACCTTCCACTGCAGCTTGCAGATTGACGGGTCTTCTCAATTCCACGAACTTGCGAACTTCTAGTTGTAGGCCCCTGAGAAACACTCCTTTTTGGATTCCTTCATCCAAATGATGGTTAGTCCATCTCTTCAGGATGGATTCCATTCGCGAGACATAAGCTTCTACTCTTTCTCCAGAGGACTGACTTAGGTTCATGGACTCCTCTCGCATCCGCTCTTCAAAACCTTCACGCCTGAATTTAGTGAGGAAGGCCAACTTCAGGTCGTCCCATGTGCCAAAGTTCCTGCTACTTGTCTCTCATACCACTGAAACGTCGCGCCCTTGAAAGTGGCAGGGAAGATTGCTAACCAATGCTCAGGGGTTCTGGCATTGTTGGCCACACATGCTACCATGAATTCTGCTACATGAAGATCAGGGTCTTCATTGTACTCTCCCTTAAAAACTAGCAATGGGACTACATTTGCTAGCCTGTCATCAATATTTCCAGGACGAATCTAACTAGGAAGGGGACCTTGAGTCGCCATGGGGACTTCTACAAAGAGTGCTTTTAGCGCGTCAAAGAAGGCTTCTGCTGCACGCTTGTTCTCAGCTTTGATTTTTGCATTCTCTCTTCTCACGTACCTCTGGACTCGTTCCAACGCTTGCCTCTTTATTACGGCATTCATCAGGGGGTTGGCTTCAACCAGTTGTTCTGGACTCAACAGGATAGTATCAGAGAGGGCTTCAGTCTCTGGAGGATTCTCTAGGCAACATCTCCTCTACTTCCTTCTTTTCAACATTTCTGAATTCAACTTTCAAACCACTATAGAGGGGAAGATATTATGTTCTGGAAGTATCAAAACTCATTCTTCTTAGGATCGTTGTTGCATCATTATAATAATGCCAGCTTCTGAGGGTTTCAATAGTGTATGTTGTGAAAAACACTCTGTCTACCAACTTCCAGTGAGTTGCTAATTGGACAAACAGAAGATTGTCAGTGCACCAAGCATCCCATGTATCTTGTTGTTGAGCATCCACGAACAAATTCCAACTCTTTTCCTTCTTGTCTTCGTGAACCTCTACAGACCAAGACTCCTGAAGCTTCTTCACAATCTCCCACTTGATGATGTCTGGAAACTTCTCAATGAATGCCAAATCTTCCATGAATGGTCATTCTTCTGTTTCTTCTTTTCAGTTTGTTCCCAAACAGTTTGCCGCCAAGATGCAAGTTTCTGCTACTTCAACAGGAAGAGGAAATAGTCCACCACATAGAGCATGCATCATGATGGTAATATGTTTCCGCCATTGTGGGATGAACTTCTTGTGGAAAGTGGCTTTGATAATGAGAAATTCCAACTCTTCAATGGAAGAAGGAACTTTGCAAGCATCCGTTGAATTCTTCTCTTCTTGGCAATGCCATTTCCTTCATTTTCAGCCTCTTCTGGTGCTTGTTGATAGCAAGGTTCCCCAACTGCGCACCAAAAACATGAAGCCCCAAGAGGAACACCAAGGAAAAGGGAATTATCTTGCAAGAAAATCTATCTTTTAACATCAACAAGCTTTTATTTCATTCTTTTGATCATCAAAACAAAGAAAACAGCAATTCTTCATACAGCATCATAGTAGATTTCTCCCACGCATTTGATAGAATCAACCATAATCTTCAACATCTTCATAAAATTCTTCAATAGAACAATGAACACAAAGGAATACACCATCTTTGAATAGAAATCAATCACATATTATTCATCTTCAATGTCTTCATAGTTCTCTCTCTCAATCTCTCATATACAATTACACTGTTTTGATAGAATTGGATATCTCTGGCTCTCTCTCTCTCTCTCTATCAATAATACATCATATCCTCAGTAAAATGCTCTCATAACAACCCTCAATAATCCTTCTTAGGTCTTCGATGCACCTCCCAAGATGTATGTCTGATATGAAGAGTCATCAGAGCCACTACAGTGTCTCTTCACAGCTCACTACTGTCACTATCACTTAGTCTTCTCTTCAGTCTTCAACAGCTGCTTCTTCCACTTGTTTTAGCTCTTTTGAACTTAGATTCATCCTTTCTAAAGGTTAGAAAACTTTCCCAAAGTCACACATACATTCTACATAACACTTACAGAAGGTCTACAGAAAAGTTACAGTACAGTACTAAAACAGCTACAGTACAGCTACAGTACAGAGACAGAGCAGAGACAGAGTCTCTACAGAGGGTTTACAGAAGGTCATCAGAACCTCATAACTCATACTCAAACCATTCCATACTATCAAAAACTATTCAATAGGCTTCCAAAAGATCTCAATCTTCATCATCATCAATCCATGCTTCATACAAAAGACAATCAGAACAAAACAGAAGCTATACAGAAGGTATACAGAACCAAACAGAACCTATCAGAACATTGCAGAGCTTCATATCTCCACTAAGAATCATCATGAACTTCCAAAACATAATCAATATCATCCAAAACACTCTCAAATAATTCCATTAACAACCATATATCACTCTAAATCCATCAAAAATCAATCATTCAGTCCTCAAAAACAACAAAAATCAGTCAAAATTTCAGTCTTTTTCCACTCTCAACAGCTGGACAAACCTAGTTTGGTGAAAGATAACCATCTTCTTATGCTATGTTTTGAGCCTAGGGGTCTCCTTTTACATCCTGGCAATACAACAGCCTTCTAGGCAACATGTTCAACACTCCAACTAGTATGTTTTGTGTTGTGTTTTTGCACCTGGGCAATAGGCTTCTCACTGGGTGGCACCTCAGCAATTTAGGCTATACACTTTGCTAGGGGACAACCTATTTTTTAGGTAGACATATTATCTTTATTGCCGCATTTCACATTGGGCACTAACTAACAAAGTGAGAGCATCTAAACAATGACAAGCCTAGATTTTTTCAAAAACATAATCCTTCTCATATTTTATGTACCTAGGATAGACAATACACTACAATTTTTTGTACTACAGAAAATAGTTTTGAGAAATGCAGTTGGTGTATTTATTAATTTTGGAATTCTATTTGTTTCTCTCTGAAACTTCAAATACAACACAATTTGAACTAGTTACAACTATCTTCAATGATAATGAATGATGAACTATGACAAATGTTGATTCTGAGTGATTCCTCACATCATTGGATGGGTTGAATGTTGTCACTGCAACCATGTTGATTTTGCTCATTTGCCTTCCATGGTCTGAAATCCTATCATCTGAATTCCATGCTTCCAACCTTCTTGGTAGCTATCTATTGTGTATTCCTTGTAACCTTCTCACATACAAAAGGCAATGAATACTCTAGAAAGCATTGCATATTAGCATATCTAGTATAGGAAATTGAGTTTTATGACTTCTTAAGACTCTAGAGTGTCCATCAACAATCAAAGCAAAAAAGAAGAGTGTTCATTCTAAGTCAAAACATTTATTTCTAATACTTTTTAGGATAGATCAATTTTTGGCTAAAGACGTACCAGGTAACCTACCATGCCTGTGACACATTTTCTTCAAGTAGCATCTCATGCCTATTAGACTTTATAATAGATGTGAATATTTTTTCAAAAAGAAGTACATGTGTCTCTAACTCCAAATATAATCTAATAATCAAAACATCCAAATTCTTTGAGATTGTACATCCATGCATGTGTATTAAAAAAACTAGCTGGTTTTGATACACTCAAACAGTAAACAACCAGAAGAGCTTTGAAAGGATAGTTTCCATGCAAACTAAACTAAACATTCAAAAATTATTTGATCAATCACAACAGACCAATTGCATTAGATGAGAGCTTTCCAACCCTAACTTTTCAAACATCCTCTAGGCACAATGCACATAGCAAGAAAAGAAGGCTCTGCACCAAAAACATCACTTCAAAACTTCTACAATAACAAACTACACAAACTTTACCTCATTCTACTATAGGTTCTTGCTCGATGCGATGAATCTACAACTCCTTGGTGTATATTCTCTTGAAGCAATTTTGCAACATCATCTCCAAGGTCTTAAGGTAAAGATGGACTTTTTTTCTCATCCGTGTCTTGGACCTTAGACTTTGCACTTATGAAAAAGCTAGCACCAATACAAGATGCATATAGAATATGCTAAAACTAGCTCACATTGTATGACTACAAAAAGACAAATGAAGATGCAATAGCAAATGCCAAAAAGACCTATCTTTACACATGCCACCACCTTGCATTATTTGTAAGAGTTTGTTGTGGTCCTTTCACAAGTGAAATGAACCATTACAAAGTTCCATCAAATTTTTCACTCTGTTATTAGCTAGTGGTAATTAGCCTGTCCACACAAACTCCAAACACATTGAAAACTCATACATGCATAGGCCATATGTGTGCACAATAAATAGAGGGTTTTGTCAAAGATAAGTATCTTAGTTTTCAAAGATATTGTTCATACATATTTACCAATGTAGTACCTAGAATAATATCATGACTTTTTCTTAGCCCTAGCCTATAGACCTTTCTAATTTGCCATTCTTTGTTGCTCTTATGCTACCACAAGGCTTCAAGATTCCCTATATTATGTGCCTATAGCTTTTTCTTCTCCCCCTAAAGAAGCAACAATAGGTGCTTATAAGATATACTACTAGATTCCTACTATAGTGCCTTCATATGTACTTCCACCACCACCATCTTGCACATCTCATTGTAGCAACCATGCATGGCAACAATTGAACTTGGAACCCAAAAGCATTGGCAAGCCTCCAAAATGACATTCAATAGCTTTGAGAGATTTCTCCATTAGCTTCTCAAAACTTTGAGCTTGCAAGTATTCAACAAAATAAAGAGTCATAACATATAAATCTTTCACTCCTAGTTGTAAACAAGAGCAAATACAAAATTTATGATGTCTAGATCTTTGTCCACGAATAGGTGGCTAGTGCTAAGGGGATTGGCCCTTTCTCCTCTATCCCTTCTCACTATGCATTTACTCGGCCTGCCTCTTTGCCAGAGATGATGTCATCATTACGACAACATCCACCTCTAAGCCTAACATCCAAGCCTTCATTGCATGGCATAGCACCAATAAGGTCTATATTCATGACCTCCACCATAGCACATCTTCTATATTCAATATTGCACACCTTGGCCCAAGGGGACTTTTCGTCACCACCTTGCCTATCCGTTGCTAGTCCAAGTGCAACTAGCACTTCATTTGATGATAGAACAATAGGCCATTGAATCACAATCACATTCCTTGTTGAGAACTTAGGGATTGCACATTCCTTGACCTCATTCTAAAGCTCCAACTACACCACAAGCTATCAAGCTGCATGCAAATGTAGCAACCACTAGAGACGTGTGCTCTAGCTACATTAATGCCTCATGAAAACCATGTTCAATAATATCTCCAATCAATGTAGTCCAATGTATTGCATTTTGGGCTAAAATTTGATTAGAAATGTGGTATGCTTCAGTAAAAGATCCACATTCGGCATACAAAACCACCATCATGCTCTCAAAAACTAGATTTTCTCTAAATCCTCTTTTGATAATCTAGCATAAAGTAGCCTTCCTTTTTCTATGGCTACTATCAGGCTACCACAAGATTTCAAGCTACAAACAAATGTGACATCAGATGGAGATACACCTTCTAATTGCATCAAGTCGAAGAAATTCAACACTCCTTTAGCAAGCCAATTTTCAGCATCCTAAAATTGACAAATTGCATGTAACTAGATCACAAGTAGGCAATAGGTTAAATACTTATTGTGCTTCTAGAAGCAAGTTACAATTAACATACATAGAGAAAGGGTGTAATGATTATGTAAGAGGTAGACATAGTTGTCATGATTGAATCCCTTGAAAGAAAAAGAGGTTCCTCAAGTCCCTTCTTATGCTTGTGAAGGTGTTGACATTTTAGTTTTATGATCGAGACATGATACAATTGATCATTAAGGAATCTTCACCATGCGACAAAATAGGAGCTACTTGGAAACAAAATAGGAGCTTGCACTCCAAAATAGAATGGAAACACAAATTCCAATATGGGCTGCATTATAGTTTAGGACTAATGGATCAGGAAGAGATTGAATTGTTGTTTTTTATGTTTTCTTGACTATGTGGTGGTAGAATAGGATTGAGGTAGAATAGGAGAGAAGAAGCACATTAGGAAGTAACCTTCAACCGTTAAAAAGTACCCCAAAAAAATCTTTAGAGTTTTTGTATTAACCTTTGGGAAAAAGAAATAGATCTTGATCTATGAATTAAGGTTTAGAGACAGAGCTTTTGGAAAAGAAGGTAAAAATAAGATTCGAGTAGGTACTCTTGGAATATAAAAGAAAAATGCAAAGAAGGGACTATCTTGTATTTAGATAGAGGAAGGAGATGGGACTAGTTGCTACCACCATTATCAATAAGAAGTGAAGGAAGAAGACAAGGAGAAGAGAGAGATTAGAAGGCCAATGCCCACCAACAGAATGCTTGAAAGGACAAGAGATGATACCCTCTTGCTCTTTGTTGGTTTAGGTCAAGTTCATCATTAAGAGCTATCATTTGAAATCCTCCTTACAGTCGACCAACTAACTCAACCTCAGCCTTAGCCTCTCCAACTCTAGTAGGCCTCAACCTCTCTCCAACTTGGCCCTCCACCAGCCAAGCCCTTGTCCTTGACCTCCTTCAACTAGGCCCTTGACCCAACTCCAATCAAGCCTCCACCAACTAGGCCCTTCGGCCTTGTCCTCCTCCAACAACTAGGTCCTTGATCAACCTCCAACTGGGCCCTTAGCCCACCTCCAACTAGGTTTTTGGCCCACCTTCAACCAGGCCCTCCACCAACTAGGCCTCAACCTTGACCTCCTCCAACTATGCCCTTAGCAACTAGTGCCCCCGTGCCATCCCCCCCAACCCCACCCCCCCTTCTCCCAAGTAGGCCCTCGACCCACCCTCAACTATGCCCTCAGTGAACCTCCAACTAGTGATGCCATGCCATCCCCCCCTCCTTCTTTCCCCCCCTTTCCCCAACTAGGCCCTCAACCCACCTTCCACTAGGCCCTTATTTGCCCTCGCTCTCCTCCAACTAGGCTTTTAGCCCAACACCAACTAGGCTCTTGACATCTTGAGCACCCCATGAGTGGAGTTGGTAATAACCAGTTTAAGATTCTTGTCTCGACTTTGTGATGTAGTTGACTCCTTTCTTGTGTTTGGAAATTTAACTATCATTAAGCTTCTTGTCTCGACTTTGTGATGTAGTTGACTCCTTTCTTGTGTTTGGAAATTTAACTATCATTAAGCTTCTTGTCTCTACCTTGTCTCAAGTTTTTGAGTTCAATCAAATAAAAACTATCCCTTGAGGAAAAACCCTTAGGAAGGATCCTTGAATTCACAACTTCCATATACACCTCCTAGTAGTTAGACACTCTATCAAGAATTTGACACTTCCATAGAGGCTAATAGACTTCTAGGGGGCCAAATCTTGGCATTCAAAGAAAATTTTGGCATTTAGGAAACCCTTGATGTTAAAATGCTAGGTCTTAAGGTAAATTTTGGGCATTCCCTAGGGGTAGAGACTTTAGATGAGAGTATGAAACCTCTTCTTTGCTTCATGTCTTGGTGGGCCCAAAGACACTTTTTTAATGGAAATATGCATGAGAGAGAGAGAGAGAGAGAGAGAGAGAGAGAGAGAGAGAGAGAGAGAGAGAGAGAGAGAGAGAGAGAGAGAGAGAGAGAGGGAGGGAGGGAGGGAGGGAGGGAGGGAGGGAGGGAGGGAGGGAGGGAGATACACAAAGAGAGAGAGGAAGAGAAATGCATACATTAATTTTTATATGTTGACATCTACATACTATTATATTTCTTAGAAGTATTTTATTTATTGATAAAGTTATACATGGTCAAACTTGGGAAGATAGGACTCTTGATGTTCATCAAGAGGATGATATGTCAAATGGGTATGCCATGAGATTAGGTTGAGGAAGGTCTAATAGAATATGCTAGTATTGACTGATGATGTGGAGGTAACCATATTGAGGGTCTAACAGTTCTTATGGGTTATAGTCCCAACAGAAGGGCTCTTCCAGGAATTCATTTCATGCTCAACATATAGCAGCCCCACTAGACAGCTTGGGATCCTAAATTTTAGATAACCAAAGAGTGCATAACAAATATTTACATAAAACATAGTATGCATATACAAGATTGAGGCTTAGACATTTCACTTTTGTAAATATATCCTTTTACATAAGTTTATTGGTGGAAGAATTTTTGTTTATATGACATATAAATACATAAGATGCACTCATATAAATCTTCTATAAAGGGGGAGGTTAAACCCAATGAGAAAAAGGTGTACATTAAATGAAGCTCAAATTAAAAGATATTTTTTACATTAGGGTCTCTAAAATCACTTCAAATACGTATCCACCAAGGGGTCTTTTAGTTGGGATCTTAATGTCAAATCTTATCACCTCAGTGGAAGCATCTTAGGACATGCAACACAGTGCTCTATGTGAGTATGGATAAACATCACTACCATTGATGAGTACCTCAATAATATGTGCACTAACTTAGGACTCTCTTTTCATAGTATGATTGTATATCAATATAATCTTGGGATGCTATAGACAAAGACACTCCTCCTTGCCCAACTAGAGGAGCACATATGGGTGGTAGAGAAAGTCATGTGTGCGATGACCAATCAGAAGCTACATGCTGAGAAAATATGACACTAGATTTTTGGTTAAAAACAAACTTAATAAAAAGGCAGATTTCCTAAAGATAATAGTTAGCATGCATATGGAAATTTTTATTGATAAATAAACTTCTTGTCAAAAAACTTATAAGCATCACAAAGTTAACAATTAATAGTCTAGAAACTATGTCCTCAAGTGTTCATCTTAAAAGACTCTTGAACCCAATCTACCATCCAAGAATAAAGCTTATTCAAGTGCACTATCATCTCATTAGAGAGAAATTAGTCATGGATAAGGAGATTGTACATGTAAAAAATAATGACCAAGTCATAGATATACTTACCAAAGCATTAGGTAAAGTTAAGTTTGAGCACTTTAGAAGTACACTTGGGGTATTATATCTACAAGATCATTCTGAGCTTGAGGGGGAATATTGAGAAATATAGCAAATGCCAAGTCATAACTATATTGTATTAAAGTGGAAACTAGACTATATGTAAAGTGTACTTAAGTCCAAAGTATCTATCCACTTTGGGAGATACTCACTTATGTGCATTAGGGATAAGAGAAGAATGAAGATGAAGAGGAAGAAAATGGATTGAGCCTTTATATCTTGTGCCACCTCGTGTGTGTGTGTGTGTGTGTGTGTGTGTGTGTGTGTGTGTGTGTGTGTGTGTGTGTGTGTGTGTGTGTGTGTGTGTGTGTGCGTGCGTGCGTGCGTGCGTGCGTGCGTGCGTGCGTGCGTGCGTGCGTGCGTGCGTGTGTGTGTGTGTGTGTGTGTGTGTGTGTTCTCCATTCTCCTTATAGCTCCAACAATTGGTATCAGAGTGGTATGGGGTCTCCATTTGGTATCCCTCCCTCCCTCCCCCCCTCCCTCCCTCCCTCCCTCCCTCTCTCTCTCTCTCTCTCTCTCTCTCTCTCTCTCTCTCTCTCTCTCTCTCTCTCTCTCTCTCTCTCTCTCTCTCTCTCTCTCTCTCTCTCTCTCTCTCTCTCTCTCTCTCAAGTCCCCTCAAGCTCTCTAGATTTTGTCACAAACTCTCTGTATCTCTACCTCTAAAACTGTGAAAACCCAAGAAGGAGAGAAGAAGAGATGGAGAAATCATAGAAACGATGTAGGAGAATAAGCTTACAAGCCCGATTGGAAAACACTTCCTAGTCTCCATAGCCTAGCTCAACAGAGAAAGCTCCAATGATGGTTGACATAGAGTAAGAGAAAAAAGATAACAATTAATTTATCAATCATTTGGAATGCTTACATTATTATTGTTTCAACCTTATATATGAATTTAAATATTGTAAACCTTGGGCAAGGCCCAACTCTCATCAATGCCCACATCGTGCATTCCTTTCAAGCCCACCTTCAAAGTCCTATAATCCATGAGACTATCAAATTCTCCAAAAAACCTAATTCACTCCACTCACGTGCTACTAAATGTGCCTTAATTTACAATTTGCATGGGAGTGAGCCCTGCGTTCAAAATCTACATTTATATCTTTTTTTCCATCTAGGCCATGTGATATTTCAATGTAGGACATAGGTCTGCAATTTCTTGCGTTGTCTTGTTATTGAGGACCTTGATAATCCATGGGGAATGGAGCTAGGGCATTGAGGATAGAGCCAACTGACTAAAGTCACTAGATACCCTCAAGTTGAGGATCCCTAGGTGTATGTGCATGTGCTTTTTCTTGTTTTGTGGGTGTGATATAAGCACTAATCCTTCTCATTTCCCTTGTCTTTAGGTGATGGAAGTAAGTGCTTTAGTAAATGCTCAAGATAAGCCTTACTTGTCAGGTATTCCTTGATGGAGATACGAGTGCTCACTAGAATAGATGGCAAGAAGGGGTGATCACAACTGCTAAAGCGGATTTCATTCATATCTTCCAAGAAGTTGACACAAAATTTAACAAGATTTTAGCTTGAAGGATCAATATGGCCTAAGTTGGTGTGCTACTTCATCTCCTATGGGCTCATACTCGGGTGGCTAGGATAGTGGTCCTAAGGTGCTTTGGAGAGCCTCTCTAGCCATTTGCAATTTTCTTTTAAGCCCATCCATTGTTTCCTTGTCAATTGGATTGATGATTTCTATTAGAGCTTTGGTGAAGCTCCTCTACCAAATCTTCATTATTTTCTCTACTATTTCAGCCCTATCCCTAGACACTTCCTTGTCATATCTTACTTTTGTGAGACTGTGAGCAAGCTCCTGCATAGGTCTTGTGCTTCTCTCCCCTAGTTGTTCAATCTTTTTCTTGGCTAGCTCTAATCCCCTGTTTTGGCACTTGGTTAATGATTTCGATATGGTAGTTTACTCTTTTTTGCTTCACTACATCTCCTCCTTTTCCTTGGTTGACTCCTCTACTTTCTATTCAAGAGGCACTCCTAGTTCTAAGTATCTTCTTCCCATTGCTCTACCAATGTGAGTAGCATATCCTTCATTCGCACTATTTCCTCTTCATTGCATTGCTACTTGTTGGCTTGGTTTTTCTATTGTTTCAACTTGCCTTCTGATTGGGCTCACATAAGCCTTCAAGCACATCCATGATGAAAAGATTTATGTGACCTTACCAAGAAACTTTGAGCTGAACCACTCAATCATCAACAACATCCTCAATGAGGCTATCTGCATGGACAATCTTAGAGCATAGCAGGGAAAAATGAACAATGTGATCCTACCTAGAAAGCCATGCAGGACAAGATAGAAAGTAAGGAGACATTGCAATTAAATGTTGATATCTATCAAAAAGTAATATCAAGAGTTTCTCAAGATGGTAGATTCTCTAAAAATTCCAAAGTTATATCACCAAAACATGCAGTGCATGCATTGTGATGGAGACCATCTCCCTTTGAAGTGCTCCAAACCACCAAGGATATACACAAATTATGATCGTTTTGGTCACAAAGATGCCTATTGTGGAGCCCCATGAAGGCTCCTTGGTCCTAATTTTTTCTATCATCACTATAATTGAGGTACCAATTATCCCAGAAAACCCCCACCTGTTGTTGACTAGTAGTTGGCATTGTCAGTCCCATTAGGAAAGATTTGGACTCAAGTTTGGGCCTTTTAGTTTTAGCGATAGAAAGCCTCTCAACCAATAGGAGGAGAGCTACCGTTATGGTAACATAGGGTTTTTCCAATTTTGATATATTTTATCTCATTTTTATAGATTTTTTAAAAGAATAATTTTTAGGTATTTTTGGAGCATAAATTGTGGAGGCGGAAGAAACAAGAGGTATTGGCACAATTAAAGACACTAGATGGAGACATGTCTTATTAGTGTCCTACAAAACCTTGTAGTATCCTCATCATTTTCTTGAAATTCTTGAATAATATACCCAAACATTTTCTCTCTAGTATAGTACCCCTCTCTTATTTTCAAAAAACTCAAACTGTTCAGCAAAGTGCATGTCATCCCTTTATTATTGCACAAGATTTTCTATTCTATTCTCTCTTTTCACTCAATGTCTTCTTCTTCTTCATCTTCTATGTCAATGGAAGCCTTACATCCTCAATGTCGCTCCTCTTCTATTAGAGCAATCACAATCTACAACAACTCTGATCTTGACAACAATAGGTGGATTCCTACTACCATCTCTATTGGAAATTGGGTTATGTTGCAGACAAGGAAGAGAAGACAGTGTGGAAATAAATTCATTAACACCTATAAGGGGTGAGGATTTCAAGGTAGAAGGATCAGGGAAAAAATCAAGGAGGTTCTTATCCAACATGCATATATGCACTCAGAACTGTGTCTGCAAAAGTAGCCTATTGACGTGCCACACCATAGACCAAATTATAAGTTCAAAAATTTCAATAGGCTTGAAACTGAGTTTTAATGTTTTGGGAATTTACTATTGTTTAGGGTTGTAGATATATATACATCAAACCTTGAAGACTGGCAACCTATTGAAAGCATACTTGAAATCTTTAATGCCATTGACGGCTTTATTGGGCGAGCAATTGTACAAAGTGACCTCTAACATGGCATTGGCTGAGGATGGGGTATCTTTTAATGAAAATTTTTACAGTGCACCATTAAGCATAATAGGATTTGGATCTCTTAGCCCTCTTCCACTCCCAAATTTCGATAGTGTAGAGTGGCCAATCCCAAAAAGAGTAAACTTATGAATCTTATAGATTAAAGATTTATGCAGATATTCAAAGATATCTACAGCCTAATGTAGCTAATAGATAGGTGAAGATCACAATCTTCATGTCATTACATGTTTTTGTGGATTTTTTTTATGATGAGGAAGCTCAAAAAACAACATCAATGTTCATATGCAAATCGAAGAAATGTACATAATGCCATCTCATGATTATATAAAGTGCATGGGATTATGTCCAAAGTGGAACAAAAATCTATTGTTTGCAAATATGTGATTGCATCACAAAATTTTATTGACTTTATATAACATGAGATGGCATTATGTGAATGGAATGACCATGGTAATTGATCAAGACTTACAAAGATGATGATGATAATCATGTGATGATGTTAGAGGTTTCATTGGAGGATGAGCTTTTAATAAGGCTTAGCGTAAGGGAAAACATCTATTTATGTCAAGTGCGAATGGACCTAATGAATGAGGACATAAATATCTATAATGATTATTTGTTCAAGTGCAATGATTACAAGGTATGTTGAATATGTAATCCAAAAGTGTGGTACATTGTCTAAGGTACATTTTTCTTGTTTGCAAATAACATGAATCATGGTAAATTTTATGTGTAGGTGCCCTAAAGAAAAGAGAGAAATACTTGATGTAAGGACATTCACACTACTCAAGTTTTCCTCTTACCTCAACCTATCCAATAGTACAATTGGAAATACAGATGCAAAATTGTAAAAAGGACGAAAAGTGATACAAAGACTATTTGAATTCCATTTCCAATTATTTCAATTTGATTACAAAAGCTCTGGATTATGTATAGAAGGGAAATTTTTTATTTGAATACCATAATTTTAGCATATTTACAATCTTTGCATCCTCTTTATATCTGAAGTGTCCAAATAGTTGGTGTCGCCAGTCGAGTGCAGATATAAGTCAATGGCATTGGGATGGGGATATGGCATTCTAACTCAAGGTTCTAGGCATGGAGCTTGAGGGTCATACACAATTAGTGTTGAGAGATTTTAATGAGAAGCACAATTGATTAGATTTTCAACAATCTCTGCTCTAAACAAAAGAAGGTTATCATCTATATAAGTTGTTAAGTGCTCACCCTGCATAAAATCATAGAAATGAGACTAAGTATAAAAGTGTTAAGGTTATGCAGGGTTTAACTAAAAAAAAGTAAACTTACATCACACGTTTATTGCCAAGTAGATGTTCCAGGAGCAGTTTTGCATTGTAGCAAACTCTCCATCTACATCTATGGCTGTCATCCTACTCTGACACTCTGCAAATAATAAATCTTGTGTTGTCTAACATTTCTGGTCTTGAACCATTGCCACGAAGCCCTTTACTAGCTTTTCCAAAGAACTATTTTGGTAAAGTAAAACATAATTAGTGCTTTTCTTTCTCCCCCTCTCCCTCTCCCTCTCCCTCTCATGGAACTTACTACTTCACACTCTCATGGTATCCTTCAGTTGAGTTGGCAAGAGAGCATCTCCGTGTGGGAATATCATAAACAATCAAGCTCTAATGAGATCTACAAGGCAAGGAGGATGATAAAGTTTGGCAATAAAAAAAGGATTTGAGATAATTTAAAAGAAACATTCCAAAAAGGCCTTACTTTTCATGGTATGCCATAACTAGATGTTGTACGAAATCCAAATTGCAATCTCGGTACCACAGGCACACATCCAAATACAATGTTCTCACCTACGTCAAAATGGTTGAAAATAAGAGAGAATATATGAGGAAAACCTTCTCTTAAACATTAGAGTGGGAAGGTTTACAAGAATTAAGCTACAAAAGCATATAAATAGAAAGATTTAGGCCATATACATATGAGGAAAACATGCAAAATTTTTAGAGTTTCACAATGCCTTAAGACAGCGATCATTACATGATTGTTGACCTCCTTTTGAAGTTATGAGAGGACTCAAATATCCTTCTCCATAAAGTGGATGGCATTGAGCTGCTACTAGTGTGGCCTTCTTAGAGGCAACACAATATCAAAAAATGGACCCAACATCTCAAGTGCCTCACAATTGTCCTCACGCATGCTAACATGCCTCTCTCTTTTTTGCATGGTCTCAGCCTACCTAGCCTGTCTCCCTGGTCTCCTTCTCACAAGCTTCTCTTTCTTCTTTAGAAACCTTTTGGGCATTTAGCCTCGTGTTTGGGAATGCAAGGGTGTGACATCAATCACATTCACCTCCTTGCTCTTTTTGAGGGGAGGGATCTCTAAAATTCCCTTCATCTTCCTATCCTTAATGTCTCATGGGACCAACAACTTGTCATATTTGAACCTGAGTAACCTGAGGGTTGTGAAGTCCCTAGGCATCATTGTCATCCTATGGGCATGAGCTGCCAAAATGCAGGAGTCCTAAAAAATTTTTACCATAAAGTCCTCAGAAGCTTCATGCAGGCAATCCAATGCTTAGGCATGCCAAGAAGATCTAGGTTGTTTGTTTTGCATATATCTTTAACAATCTTGGTAAATGGCATCTTCGCAATTGTAAGCTCATGGCGGTTCATGATCCTCCTTAGCTCTTTAAGGACTGAGGCATGCTGCTAGGACCGCTTACAAAGAGCCCTACTCTACAAGGGGTTATTCTCTTCCAGAACCGGATCCCTACTACAAGCTTGGGCGAGGGGCCAATGCATCATCCTACACATTCTGTCCAAAGGATGATCCTTGATATGCAATGTGTGGGTCTCTAGATGATACTACCCTCGCGGTTCTACTTTATTCTAGCCATGTCTACGAAAGAGTACAAACGTAGTATTAGAACTCCCAATGAGGAAAGGGTGATAAACTAGTGAAATGAACACAATATTAGTGAGTTTGCTCCCAATTCCCATTTTTTGAATACTAAAAAGGTGGCACCCGGATAACATACCCATAGGTTTCTTAAAACCATATGATGTGACCTATCATTGGAAAGCACTAGAAAAATCGAATCTATTGAGCTATAGAGCACTCGATTTGGAGTTATAGTGTTCAAGTTATGATAAATCCAAAGATTTGACCACGTGTCCCAAACTTATGGGAAATTCCCATATTCCCCAATATGGTGTTAATGGGATAAAAGAGACTGAACCCGCATTATGTGAGGGAGGGGGTCCCATAATTAGTAGCCCCCCTCCTTGCGTTGTGCGAGGCCAGGGGAACCATACAACACGAGGGGGGATCCCAAAATTAGGATGCCCCTCTCCCTCACATTGTGCAATCTCAAGGACCGCAAAACATAAAGGGGGAGAGAGGGGTTCCCAAAATTAGGAGCCCCCCCTTGCATTGTGCAAGGCTGGAGGAAACTGCATAGCACGAGGGTGGGGGGGCGCAACATTAGGAGGCCCCCACCCTTGTGATGTGCAGCTCTTGGTTGCCAGGGGGAACTGCACAACGTGAGGGCGAGGGGTCACAACATAGCATTGTGTGGCTCTCAACAAGGTGGGGGAGGACCACACAACATGAGAGCAGGGGGTCCCAAGATTGGGAGGGTCCCCCCTCGCATTGTGTGGCTCTTGCCAGGGGTGGGCGTAATGTGAGTGGGGAGGATCAAGATTTTTCCACACCCACTGCTCACATTGTGCAAGATCTAGGAAACACAATGCAAGGAGAGCATGGTCTTTCAGCTCATTACTTCCATATCATGTTGTGTAGGCTTTACAGGGGGAGAGACTCACTACCGTAGATGGGCACCGAGACCTACGGAGGTTTGAGAGGCTTGCAATGTACAAAGTAGAAAATCAATCGACTGTCAAATTTTGTGGTACATATGACACTTACATGTGCTGATGTCACTCGATACCACATCAGCAAAAGAGCATGCATCCACACGTGTGTGAACTAAAGGTGCATGCCACATGTCCACTAACCGTGGTTCCTTTGCATGTGAAGAAATGAGTGAGGCGCCACACATGTCCACCACCGAGGCTCCTCACACACGTGTCGTAGTGAATGTGCATGTAGTCACCACGTGTGCGATACCCGAGGAGGCTATAAACAACCAAGCTAAAAGCATATTTGTCCTCCTATTTTTGCACTCACTCGCTCCCTCTCCATCACTCTTCTCTCTCTCTCTCTCTCTGTCTCTCTCTCTCTCTCTCTCTCTCTCTCTCTCTCTCTCTCTCTCTCTCTCTCTCTCTCTCTCTCTCTCTCTCTCTCTCTCTCTCTCTCTCTCTCTCTCTCTCTCTCTCTCTCTCTCTCTCTCTCTCTCTCGTGTTGCTTGCTCTCTCTCAAATGTCCGTTCTCACTCTCTATCCTAAGGTGCAACCCTCATTGCACTCTCTTTTGGACTTCTATTGTTTTGGAATAGTAGCTTGCACCCCCTCCCCCAGGCTTTGGAACCACACAATGCAAGGAGGGGGGTTTCAAAATCTCGAGCCCCCCTCCCCAAGTTGTGCAGTCCCCCCTCCCAAAAAAACCACCAAGTACCAACACAATGCAAGGGGAGAGCCTCGAGATTTTGAAACCCTACCCTCATGCTGTGCGGTCCCCCCATCCCAAAACAACCACCAAGGACTAGCACAACGCAAGGAGAGGGCCTCGAGATTTTGAACCCCCCCTTGTGTTGTACTAGTTTTTTCCCATTCCCATCCCAAACCACCAAGGACCTGCACAATGCAGGGGGGGTCTAAATATTTTGAAAACCCCCTCCCCTATGTTATGTAGGTCCATCACCCTAGACTACCAAGGACCCACACAACATGGGGGGGAGGGGGGGTTTGAGATTTTGAAACCCATCCCCCTTGTGTTGTGTGGGTCTATCCCCCCAAACTACTAAGGAACCCTACAACACAAGGGGGGCCTCGAGATTTTGAGTCCCCCCTACATTGTTTGGATCCCCCTTTGGCGATTGGTGTTTCTCATATAGTTGTGTTTACAGAGAAAGATACTACATAGGTATAACATATGGAAGGGACTCCTAAGCCTGCGAGAAGTGAAGCTAGTCCTAGAGCTCTAGCACAAGAGCCTGCTAGTATTAAAGCCACATTTAGCACTCCGGCAGTGGATGCAATCCTCAAGAGATGCTTGTAGATTTCCTTGGTTGAGTGGGACAAGAGCATCTGCTACCATAAGTATCCCAAATGTTTTCTAGCACTGCCTCTACTATTGCGAAGGAATGGATCAAGGCCTCACAAGTCTACCTCTCGAGGAACATGATGCAACTTTTCTAGAATGGACATTTGCTAGAGAGGTTCCTATTGGGGGCCTACAATGTGTTCATATGAATGATGCCTTTGCTGATATGCCCCAAAGGAAAAGGTTCTATAGGGCAATGCTAAGGGTTCCTAAGCACATGAAGAAGGCAAATCTATAGTGCCCTGCACACAATCAGAAGTGTTGCCTCATTGAGCACTTTTACTGGTTTGTATGCTTTCTTCATGTAATGCTAGGGGATGAAGGAAAAGAGCTTGTCCAAGTGTTGAGTGTTGAAATGACTTGTTTTTTTGGCTGATTTTTGTTGTTTTTGAGAGCTGAATGGTTGATTTTATGAGAGGATTGATTGATTTAGAAGTGGTTTGAGAGTGTTTTGGATGATAATGATTGTGTTTTGGAAGATCATGATGTTTGTTGGTGGTTCTATGATGTTCTGATAGGTTCTGATTGGTTCTGTATACCTTCTGTTTTGTTCTGTTTTGCTCTGTTTTGGTCTGTTTTGTTCTGATTATCTTCTGTAGGGAGGGATGGAGTATTGATTGATGAAGAATGAGATATTGTGAAAGTTTATTGAATGGTTTGTGAGAGTTTGGAATGGTTTGAGAATGAGTTATGTGGTTTTGATAACCTTCTGTAACCTTCTGTAGGTCTTCTGTAGAGCTTCTGCTTCTGTTCTGTTTTTGTTCTGTTCTGTACTGTAGCTGTTCTGGTACTGTTCTGTAGACTATTATGTATGCTTCTGTAAGTGTTCTGTGGAATGTATGTGTGACTTTGGGAAAGTTTTCTAGCCTTGGAAAGAGGTGAATACAAGTGCAAAAGAGCTGGAAGAAGTGGAAGAAGTAGCTGTTGAAGACTCAAGTGAAGACTAGAGTGAAGTGATAGTAGTGAGCTATGAAAAGACACTGTAGTGGCTCTGGTGACCCTTCATATCAGACATACCTCTTGGGAGGGGTATCCACGACCTAAGAGTGATTATTGAGAGTGATTTTAGAGAGATTGTAGTGAGGATATGATGTATTATTGATAGAGAGAGAGAGAGAGGGAGTCAGAGATAGCCAATTCTACTGAAACAGAGTGATTGTATATGAGAGATTGAGGGAGAAGACTATGAAGATATTGAAGATGAATACTATGTGATGTATTTCCATTCAAAGATGGTGTATTCTTTTGTTTTTTTTGTTCTATTGATGGATTTTATGAAGATATTGAAGAATATGGTTGATTCTATTAAAAACCGTGGGAGATCTACATGATGCTGTATGAAGATTTGTTGTGCCTGGTGTTCTTTTCTTCATTGTGATCATATGAAACATGATAAACAAGCTTGTTGATGTTATAAGATAGATTTTCTTGCAAGAGAATTCCCTTTTCCTTGGTGTTCCTCTCGGGGCACCATGTTTTTGGTGCGCAGCCGGGGAAACTTGCCATCAACAAGCACCAAAAGAGGCTGAAAATGAAGGAAATGGCATTGCCAAGAAGAGAAGAATTCAATGGATGTTTGTAAAGTTCCTTCTTCCACTGAAGAGTTGGAATTCCTCATAATCAAAGCCACTTTCCACAAGAAGTTCATCCCACAATGGCAGAAACACATCACCATCATGATGCACGCTCTATGTAGTGGACAGTTTCCTCTTCCTGTTGAAGCAGCAGAAACTTGCATCTTGGTGGAAAACTGTTTGGGAACAAACTAAAGAGCAGAAACAGAGAGAATGACCATCCATGGAAGATTTGGCATTCATTGAAAAGTTTCCAGACAACATCAAGTGGGAGATTGTGAAGAAGCTTCAGGAGTCTTGGTCTGTAGAGGTTCACAAAGACAAGAAGGAAAAGAGTTGGAATTTGTTCGTGGATGCTCAACAGCAAGATACATGGGATGCTTGGTGTACTGATAATCTTCTGTTTGTTCAATTAGCAACCCACTGGAAGTTGGTAGACAGAGTGTTTTTCACAACATACACTGTTGAAACCATCAGAAGCTGGCATTACTATGATGATGGCACCACCACCATGCTCAGACGTATGCATTTTGACACCTTCCAAACCGAATACCTTCCCCTATGCAGTGGCATGAAAGCAGAATTCAGGGACGTTGAAAAGAAAGAAGTAGAAGAAATGTTGGCAAGAGAGTCCTCCAAAGACTGAAGCCTTCTGCTAACCCTCTGTGGAGCACTAACAACATAGTGGAGCCACACCCCTGATGAATGACGCAATAAAGAGGCAAGCATTAGAACGAGTCGAGAGGTACGTGAGAAGAGAGAAAGCAAAAATCAAGGCTGAGAACGAGCTCGCAGCAGAAGCCGCCTTTGACACCCTTGCGGAACTCTTTACAGAAGTCCCAATGGCACATCAAGCCCTTCCTCCTCCTGCTGGAGGTCCACTTCCAAGCCAGATCCGTCCTGGAAATATTGATGACAGGCCAGTGAATGTAGTCCCATTGCCAGTTTTTAAGGGAGAGTACAATGAAGACCCCGATCTTCATGTAGCAGAGTTTATGGTAGCGTGTGTGGCTAACAATGCCAGAACCCCTGAGCACTGGTTAGCGATATTCCCCGCCACTTTCAAGGGCGCGGCGTTTCAGTGGTATGAGAGACAAGCAGCAGGAACTTTTGGCACATGGGACGACCTGAAGTTGGCCTTCCTCACTAAATTCAGGCGTGAAGGTTTTGAAGAGCGGATGAGAGAGGAATTTATGAACCTAAGTCAGTCTTCTGGAGAAAGAGTGGAAGCTTATGTCTCACGAATGGAATCCATCCTAAAGAGATGGACTAACCATAATCTAGATGATGGCATTCAGAAGGGAGTGTTTCTCAGAGGATTACAACCGGAAGTCCGTAAGTTTGTGGAGCTACAAAGACCAGCCACCCTGCAAGCTGCAACAGAAGGAGCAAGACTGTACGATGAAGTGGAAGCTCGGTTAGCGATGAATACAGGAAGAGGAGTCCTACCTCCTCTACAGAGACAGAAGCAGAAGCAGAAGCAGAAGCAGAAGCAGAAGTAGAGACAGAGACAGAAGAGGATGGATATGATATGGACGAAGAGGGTTATGAAAGTGAAATGGAAGAATCTATCCCACCTGAAGAGAATATATTTGAAGAAGAAGTTCCAGAAGCATCAGAAACAGACAACCTCATGCTATGGGACAGAATGGTGATGGTACCATTTGGTCTGGTAAATGGATCTTCTCATATGCAAAACCTGTATAAAAGATGGATTCAGAAGAACAATCCGTCTTTCAAGGGTGGCTCCTGCCGTCCTAATCCATCCTTGCCAAAGAAAGATGATGATGATGCACCGTGCCAACAAGCACCAGTCCCACAAATCCAACAGGCATCAGAGGGTCCCTGTTATGTGACGTTCCTGGATGTGTCATCATCAGAAGATGAGTCCTCAAGCCAAGAGGTAATTAATTTTGACACCAAACCCAAAACAGCTCTTATCCCATTTCAACATCTCAAGGAGCAACCTAAGTCTCCACCAAAAGAAGAAATTGGTTCTAGTGGGACATCAGAAGAGGACACCACTCCCTTGAAGGAGTCGGATCTCTACCCAGAAGCAGTCCGCGGGACCTTCATCCGCGAAGTAGAAGGTGAAAGGCAGTTAACCTTTGTGGATGCTGAAGGCACTGAACGCCACTTGAAGGTGGGTAGCAGTCTCCCAGAAGAGGAGTTGTCAACCTTGTACAACTTGTTGAAAGAGAATTTGGATGTGTTCGCATGGTCTTATAAAGACCTAAAGGGGATTGATCCCACAATATGTCAACATCATATTGACTTGGAGCCTGATGCCAAGCCAGTACGGCAACGACAGAGGCGAATGAACCCGAATTATTCCACATTGGTGAAAGCGGAGTTGCTGAAGCTTCTGGAAGCCTAGTTCATCTATCCAGTGGCAAACAGTGAATGGGTTTCACCCATCGTGGTTGTACCCAAGAAGAATGGCAAATTGCGAATATGTGTGGATTTCCGAAAGCTTAATTCCAAGACAAAGAAGGATCACTTTCCTATCCCTTTCACAGACCAACTGTTGGACACAGTGGCAGGACATGAGCTTTATTCTCTTCTGGATGGATTCAGCGGATACAACCAAGTCCAAATCGCAGAAGAAGACCAGTCCAAAACAACCTTCACCACAGAATGGGGAACCTACGCTTACCGAGTGATGCCATTTGGACTCTGCAATGCCCCTGCTACTTTCCAACGAGTCATGATGGCCGCATTTCAAAATCATCTGCACGACTTCATTGAGGTATATTTGGATGACTTCTGTGTCTATAGTTTGATCCGTGAACATTGGGAACACCTGGAACAATGTTTTGATCGATGCCGGGAGTATGGAATTTCCCTCAACCCGGACAAATGCATCTTTGGGGTCTCTTCTGGAGTTCTGTTGGGCCACATTGTCTCTGCACAAGGGATATCAACAGACCCTGCAAAGATTGAAAAGATCGCAGCTCTGGCAGCACCCACCAACCTCAAACAGTTGAGGGGATTCCTAGGCCATGTGGGTTACTACAGAAGGTTTATAGCCCACTTTGCAACAAAGGCAACCTCCTTGCACAAGCTCCTGAGGAAAGATGCAGAGTTTACTTGGACAGAAGAATGTGACAAAGCCTTCCACATTCTGAAGCAGTGTCTGAAAGAGGCACCCATTCTGCAACCTCCTGATTGGACGAAAGAGTTCCACATACACACTGATGCATCTATTGAAGGCTTAGGCGCAGTCCTATGCCAGAAGGGCTCCTCGAAGTTGGATCAACCAATCTATTATGCAAGCCGGAAAGTCACTGATAGGGAACGGAACTATACAATGACCGAGTTGGAGTGCTTGGCAATGGTGTTTGCCCTAGAGAAGTTTCGCCATTACCTCCTATCTACCCACTTTAAATTTTATGTGGATCATGAGGCCCTGTCCTTCCTGATGAACAAAGCAGATGTGAAAGGACGAATGATGAGATGGCTCCTTCTATTCCAGGAGTTCGACTTTGAGGTGATTACTAAGCCTGGTCGTTCCCATGTTCTGGCTGATCATCTGTCGCGTATCCCACAAACTGCAGACGAGGAGCAAGATGATCCAGACCTCCCTGATGCTTCCCTATTCTTGGTAGAAACTGTAACTCCCTGGTATGCAGACATTGCTAATCTGCTGGCAACCCAACAGTACCCTCCTGGTATTTCTAGTCGGGAAAGGAAGAAGCTTATGCTAGAATCAGCCCCCTACACCCTGCTAGGCGGTGCACTGTACAAGAAAGGCCAAGATGAAGTGCTCAGAAGATGTGTTGCAGGAGAAGAGATTGGGATTGTTCTGAAGGCTTGCCATGATGAGCCATGTGGAGGTCACTTTGCAGGAGAAGCTACAGCCAGGAAGGCTCTGCTAGCAGGATATTGGTGGCCTACCATTCATAAGGATGCCTATGATTACTGTAAAAGATGTGATGCTTGTCAAAGAATGGGGAAACCCACGAAGACAAGTGCCATGCCACTGCAACCTATCCTTCCATTGAAGCCGTTTGAGAAGTGGGGCATCGACTTCGTAGGTCCGATCGATCCTCCTACCAAAAGGAAACAGAACCGATACATCCTCGTATGTACGGATTATGTTACAAAGTGGTGTGAAGCTAAAGCCTTAAAGCGGGACGATGGTAACAGCGTGGCCCTGTTCATGTACGAGAATATCATCACCCGTTTTGGCAGTCCCTTGGAGCTGGTAAGTGACAGAGGTACTCATTTTCTCAACAAAGTCATGGAAGAGTTGACAGAGTTGTATAAGATCCGCCATCGCAAGTCCACTCCTTATTACCCCAGAGCCAACGGCCAAGTCGAAGTCACCAATCGCATCCTCTGCTCGATTCTGACAAGAACAATTGCCGCACATCGTCGTGATTGGGATGATCGACTTACAGAGGCCCTCTGGGCGTACAGAACCTCCCATAAAGCAGCAACAGGACAGACACCCTTCCAGCTGGTGTATGGTACAGAAGCAGTTTTTCCTGTTGAATTGGAACTACCCTCTTTGAGAGTGGCTATCAAAGAGCGTTTGGGGGACGATGATTCACTGCAACGCCGTCTCCTGCACTTGGAATGTTTGGACGAAATTCGTAGGATGGCTCTACAGTGCATGGAAGCCACGCAAGCTCGACGTAAGGCTTACCATGATAGCTTCATCAAGCACAAGGAGTTCAAAGAAGGTGATTTGGTCCTAGCCTATGATTCACGCTTTGGCAAGTTTCCTGGCAAGCTCCAATAGCGGTGGATGGGCCCTTATAAGGTACTTGCAGTCAACCCTAATGGCTCTGTCCAAGTACAGACCGTTGATGCCTCTAATGATCCCTTTCTGATCAATGGATATCGCCTGAAGAAGTACTTCCCTCCTTGGGGATCTTGACAATTACGGACACTTGATCCTTTCCCTCATTGGCGCGGCACTGTACTTCTTATGATGCTACTTCTGATAGCCGTTCTTCAATCACTCCTGAGGAAGTGGACGCAACCCTCTGTCCCCTCAAACCCCCCTTCTAGCCTTGATCTCTTATCCTCTATTTTCCACCAGCGACAGTGGCGAGGTTGGTCTTGACACATGGTTTTTCTACCATTCCCTTGCTCACTTTGCAGAAAAAAAAAAGAAAAAAAAAACAAAACAAAACATATCGGTCATGGGAGAAAAGGACTTAGGTCCCTGTCATGCCGACCTATTCTTCGAGAAAAGGTGGAAACACCCTCGAGAATAGGGGAAAACAAAAAAAAAAACAACCAAATCTGTTATGAGAGAAAAGGAAGCAATTCCCTGTCATAGCAGGCCTCGTTCCAAGAAAAGGTGATAAACACCCTTGGGCGAGAAGCTGGCTGTGGAAAAGGTGGTAACACCCAGCAGTCCAGAAAGCGGATTCATGAATTGATATCCCTCGGATCCAATTCCGAAGCTACCTCCCTTGGTACGCTGTGTCGTGGGTCTCTCTGCAAAGTGACTACCTGTCCTCTAGCAGACGACATGTTCCTGTCCAATACAATATTCGATGTGATGGCTACCTCCCTGGGTACGCCTCTTCAACAATTGACGAAGCGATCTTCATCGACAACCCCTTGAGTGATGTGAGCTTTCATCCTAACCGGATGGGGAAGTGAGTATGGGTTGCCCTCTGTAACTATCAACAACGAGTGAGACAGAGGGTGGGGCGAGTGACCAATCTTTTCCCTTCAAATCAAATGCGAGGTGAGAAGTGTGAATGAAGTGTTGCACTCACGGGATGGGCCTCTCAATGCACAACGCACAATTTGTTCTGTGCACTGCACCATAAGGCTCCCTGGCCTTCCTTCTCGCACCGTATGCCGGCACAGGGCGGGATGCACAGTTGCACCATCAAATGCGCACAAGGCATACAACCTTTGCACAAGTGACTGTGAGGATTACATCAATGGGTTTCAGGAAAAGGCTGCCCTTCTGTATCTATCAACAGAGCGTGAGACAGAGGGTGGGTTGAGTGTGACTGGAGTTTCTTCAATCAATTACCGAGAGGTGAGATTGAGGGACGTTACGACACTTGGAGTCAGGTATGTTCCCGTTTCCCTATGCACCCACGGGATGGGTCTTTGCCGTCATCACAAGACACTTCACCCTGTTCTGTACACTGCACCATAAGGCTCCCTTGCCTTCCTCCTTGCACTTATGCCAGACGGGTTGGACGCACTAATGCACCATCAACTGTGCACCCTGGCATACTCCTTCTGCACTATTCCCCCCTTGTCGATTCCTCAACCGGGTATGAGATATGGGTTTCAATCCTTATTCCTCGAGTGATATTAGTCATGGGGCAAGTGACTGTTCTTTCATTTCAATTGAGTGACTGTGAGTTGAGTGCAATATCCCTCATCATCGACGAATTTCCTGCGATTCCTTCGACCAGCTACCTCCCTGGGTACTGCCGCATGGTCCCTGCCATGACGAACGTGTGCCGAGAAGATGCCTTGGTACCTCCAGACACCGACAACAACACTGGACGTGCCATCGACACTCACTCTTACTTTGATCCTCAACAAAATGGGCCAAGTTTTTCTAACCCTACAACTTCTGTTTCTTAGTGATGTTCATGTTTTCAGTGTGGGGACGTTAGTGGATGGTCTGTGGCGTGGTCCTAGGTCCCTGTTGCTCGGTTAACCCTATCCGTTAAGGTCTTAAGTGTGGGGATGCGTCCCTGCGCGTCTACATTGCATATCCTCTGCCTATGCCTTACCCTGCTCATGCATGTATGCCATGACTTGCTTTTACCCTAATGGGATCTCTTCCCACCCACCCGGTTGTGTTCCACCCACCCTTGGGACTGTTCCCCTACCGTTTTCCTTCATTCCCTGATTTTGAGGTCTTTCCATGTGAATGCACCCTACGTTCACCAAAGTCCCAATCCAACCCTATAGCCCTGTTCCCCCCATTGAACTGACCATTTTTCCTTTTTATCTACCTTTGTTCCGGTGCACGGTTTTCAAGTTATTAATTTTTGAAGCATTTTGTGCAATTTAGCCGGTTTTCCATATGAATGCACTTTTCTTGCTTCCGAATCATGCTCTGATGTCATAGCCCTGACCACCACTTTTCCCCTGACATTTTTCCTTTTTATTCCGTATCATTCCGATACACGGTTTGTCCATTATTAATTTTCCGGTTTTTTAAGACTTTTTCCTGCGTCTTTTTGCTATTTTTCCATGTGAAGCTGCCCTATTTGCATCGGAATTCCAATTTGATTTGACATCCGTGTCCCTTGTGCCTTCCCCCACCTTTTTCCTTTTTCCTCCACCCTTTTTTGACTTCCGGATTTTTACTTATTAATTTTTACATGTGTTTTCGGGAGTATTTTTGGTGTTTTTCACATGTGCACCCCTCCTCCTTCCACCGGAACTGCGGTTTAACGTGATAACCCTATGCCACTCCTTCCTACGGACATTTTTCCTTCTTACTGCATGTCATTCCGGCGAACGGTTCGTCCGATATTAATTTTCGATCCCATTTTCGGGTTTGTTTTTTGGGTTTTTCCCATGTGAACGCGTCTTATCTCCGTCGGAATCATGTTTTGATGAGATAGCATTGTCGGGCACATCTTTCTGCACAGTGTTCCTTTTTTCTACACCTCATTCCGATGCACAAATTTTTCGATATTAATTTTTAATTACGTTTTTTGGTTCGTTTTTTGGGTTTTTTGCACGTGACCGCCCTTCCCCCCCCCCCCCCCCCGGAACCTCCGTCCCGTATTTTCCTTGTTTTCCCCATGTCGCCTTGCCCACTTTTTGTTTTTACGCTATTTCGTTTTGACGTCCGGATTTGGTGTTATTAATTTTTCTTTATTTTTACGTATATTCGCGCGTCCGTCTTGCGCGTGAGTGCGTCCTTTTTCGCTTTTATGCGTCTCCACGCGCCCTGGTCGTGTCCGCATGACCCGTCTCGTCATCCCCGCACCATTTCCATTCCGTCCCGGCAAATTTTTTTACCCCGCCCCGCGCACGTGCGTGGGACGAGGGTATGCGCCCATTTCCCCCCCCCCCCCCCCCCCCCCCCCCCCCCACCCCCTACCCTACCCTACCCTATTCCACCCCTCCCCTTTTCCTGGGCACCCCCTACCCCCCTTGGGCCCCTAGCCATCCAACCTGCCCATTCCCACCCTGCCCATCCCCTCCTACCCCTACCTACCCCTCCCCACCCTTCTTTCTCCCCGACCCTCCCACCCTTTCCACCTTCCACCCCTCCTAACTGCCTTTCCCTCCCTCTCTCCCTTCCCTCCCGCTCTGCGTGTCTGTCACCCTCCCCTCCTTCTCCTCTCCCTCCCCTCCTCCTCCTCTCCTTTCCCTTCTTCATCCTCCTTCTCTCCTCCCTTCTCCACGCCATCCACCCCCTCCCTCTTTGCCCCTCTTCACGCCGCGACGCCCCCTCCTTGGTGCGGTGGCCTTGTTCGTCGTCGAGTCCCTGTGGTGCCTCCCGTGGCCTGGGCTCCTTCCCGCCGTTGCATCCGCGGCACCTTCGCCCCGTGGAGGCCTAGGCTCCTCCCCGCCGTGGAGTTTTGGACCCCGCCCTGTCCGCCTGTGCCCGCTGATGAGTCCGCCCGCCCACGGCTCCGTCAGCACTCTGCCCCGCTCATCGCAGCACTCGCCCCACCTGTCGCAACGGCTGCCCCCTTGTCACCTCCGCCGCCGCGACTGACGCCTCAGCCGCCTTCGCCAGCCTCTCCACCGACTACCTCCACACTGTCGGTAACGCCTTCGCCCCACCCGTCAGCGCCTCGCCCACGTGCCCTCTGCAGCGCCTTCCTACTCCACATCACCCTCCTATTCCAATTTCCCGCCTTCCTACCTATTCAAACCTTTCCCACCACACCCATCAACCTTACTACCTACTAACCACCCATTCCACCCTACACCCCCCCACTAACCCCCCTTCCCACCCATTCCACCCTACCCCATTCACCCACTAACCCCCCCTTCCCCCCACTGTCCCATTCATAACCCAACCCCCACTCAACCCCTTTCCCACCTCACCCCCCTTCCTTCCTTCCCATACACACACCCCCAAACCCCCCTTCACACACCACTAACCCCCCACCCTCACTACCCCTCCTTCCTCCTATAAATTTCCCTAAACCCCCGTAACCAGACTCCACCCCCCAATCCCCGTTGGCTTTACCTCACCCTCCCCCGACTGTTGGTCGTGTGCGTGGCGAGGTATGTGCGTTGTTCGCGTGGGAGTATCTTTTAGCTGATGTTCACGCGCGGGACGTGCGTTTGAATTTGACGATTGAGGTGGTGCGTGCTGGTTCATGCATGCGCAGCGGTCACGAGTGTCCGGGTATTCCTTTTTGACATCCTGAATATCAATTTTTTTAAATCCACACCTCCATTAAACACACTGACAATTCAAGAATAATAATAAACAAATTTGACACAAATTTTGGAATTTTATCAAAAATTACTGACACCTTTTCCCACCATTATATATATATATCTCTTTATAGCCTCAAAATTTCCTATTAAACAATTCAAAAAAAAAAACCAATCCATATTGTCCTATTTATTCAAAATTCCCTTTCAAAAAAACAAAAAAAAAAACCACGCGTTTAAAATAAACAAACAACCAAAACCATCATTTTAACTTCGTAAACCAATACCCACAAACAACATAAAACTCTAACAACTTCTCCGAAAATTCCCCTCACCCCCCTTGACCTTTTTCTATTCATTTTTCACTTTACAATATTTTTCTACATGGAACCCATATTTACAAACAACTAATTAATTAACAAACATACACACAAAACAAACACACAAAAACATTGACAAATGCAAAAACATATCATTAACAGACACTTCCAATTTTGAAAAAATTACACACGATTCTCGGACATTTTCCTCTTATTTCTGCACCCCATGGCTCTATTTTTCTAAATTTGATAATTTCCAAAACAACTATTTTTGCCCATTTTAAAATTCTAAAATCTTTCAAAATACCCACAAATATGATAAAAATTCATTAAAACTACTAACAAATTCCCCATTACTTTCTAAAAAATTCCTAACCCTTTCCTTCCCATTTTTATTTATTTTTGGCATATTTTTCTTTGCTGTCATCATATTTTCTTTCACATCTAAATTCTTTCACACTAAATCACACACAT
The DNA here is from genome assembly GCF_053477565.2 of Lygodium microphyllum. Lineage (NCBI taxonomy): Eukaryota > Viridiplantae > Streptophyta > Polypodiopsida > Schizaeales > Lygodiaceae > Lygodium > Lygodium microphyllum. The sequence goes on from NC_141135.1 coordinate 108,890,845, forward strand.
CCATAACATTTAAAACAAAAAAACGACCTTTTTCATCCAACACCCCAACTAACCGTCTCGAAACCCAAATCCAGATATTTTTGGATTGAGGAGTGCGCATTCCTGCATTACACACACACCCCTTCCAGGTATTTATTTTATGTGTTTTATTTATTTTTATTTCACCCTTAATCACAAATTAATTGTTAAAATGAACCCTTTAATTCACTCACAGTTTCCACGTGCATTCGCGCTATACACACATACTTTTTAATTAAAATTAACCCGCCGTTCACTTAGCACGCACTACGTGCGCTAAAGAGGCACTTTAATTTTTAATTAAAATGAACCAGCCGTCACATGAGCACGTGCTGGCAAAAAAGCGCTCCACATCACCTTAATTTGTAATCAATGAATTGCATTTAGAGACCCAGTCGGGAATCGAAGTCCGGGAATCGCATAACTGCACCGCTTCACCTAATAATTGGTAATTAAATAACTAATAAGGAACCGCCGTTTTTTTGCTAAGGTTTATCACCTAATAAAAATTCACCCATTTTTAATAATTTATTAAAATCAACCCTTCATTAACTTAATTCCCCCCTCACTGCACTTCCTTCCCCTTTTTAATGAACCGTTTCGAGGGATGGGTATGCGCGGTTTGTGAAATTTGGGTGGAAGGAAATTCTGCAAAAATTTCTTTTGGAAAGTCTCCCAAGTAGTAGGGCAATCAATGCTTTTGTGGACAACAATCCACTATAGGGATGCTCTGTCCACTAGATGATTAGTGACACACTTAATTTTGTCTTTCTTAGCATATTGTTCTTCATGGAAATAATCATCAAATTGATTGATAAAAGCAAGTACAGTCTTTCCATCGCGTGATCCATTGAAAGTCTGAAATTTGAAATTTATTTTACTTATCTTTGTTTCTTTTCGAATAGATTGCGCTTCTAGTGTTGCCGTGGCAGTAAAGAACCCCCTGCTACGCTATTGGATCGCGAAGGACCTCTCCCACGAAGCAAAGGACCACCTCTGAAGATCTTTTGTAAGTCTCTTTGTTAACAGAGAGCAAAGAAGATTAAGCTTTGAGTTAAAAGCTTAATAAGCTTTATTTAAAAAGCTTAGCTTCTAAAATTTTTCAAAACGCTACGGGAGGACGTTTTTGCTGGTGATGATTGCAATGACAACATGCTGCTGTCCTGATCAAATTGTTTAAAACCATTAAGCATTTGCTAAAGCTTAAGGTTATTGAGTTTCCTAAAGTCTAAAGGTTTCAATCTCTCCCATAGCAGCAGTTTACACTAGTTAATACTGAACCGATTTTTACCCTCTCTGCAAGCTAGTGTTCACCCTGCGTTGTGACAAAGTTCAATTCTAGCAAACAGATTGCTACACGCAGACTACACACACGAAGTATCCTCTTGGAAGAAGACCATGACATCAAATTCAGCATCTGCAAAGAATAAATACTGCAAAAAATCCATTTTAAAAAAAAGAGAAATAAGCCTTGTAAACCCAACTTTGAGCTACGCTTATTTCACTAACAAGATTTCGAGTGTGTGAGGTCTTTTGAAATTTTGCACGATGTCCGATCAAACCATGGAAGATGTTATGGCCAAAGATGATTTACTGGAACCAACGATGGAGCAAAAACTGGATTTGATTATGATGTAGCTTCAAGAGGAATGAGGAGCACGTCAAACTTTGCAAGCTCAATTAGCCAATCTACAACAATCTACCGCCGACCAAGATGGACCGCAATCTAAAGATCTTATACGGCATGGTCCAGTCTTGGTTTATCACAGATGTAGTATTGATATGTGTCGGATATGGTATTGTTTTGGTTTCCTGTCTTAGTTACGGTTACGGGTACAGTATGCAGTTTTTTTCTTTTGTTGCTTGCTATGGGGTTCTGGGTATTTGTCTGATGCATCGCATGAAGCTTTCGGTCGCATTTGTCTCACGGTCATGTCGAATTTTTTCTAGGATGTGGTTTGCTTGGGGTTAGTTGGTCGTGTCACGTTTTATTGGTTATTCTCTTATCCTTGGTTTTTGTCTGTTGCTTTGCAGGCATTCTCTTTGATTGTCTGTGTTTGTGGTGTGTGTGTAACCATCTGAATGGCGCCTTCTCATGCTCCTCCCCCTATCCAGTACATCCCATTAGTTAGTAGGGATTACTCTTCCCTACTTACTTTTGAGCCTCTCACGAAGGTGGGACTTGCTGCTTTTGTGGCCACTCCTTTTCCATTGCTTCCAGAGGATCCGTCGTTATGTGATGAGTTCCTGGCCTCTTACAGCAAGAAGACAGGCGTAGTCCAAGGCATGTCTATGACTTTGACACCTCGAGGCTTAGGGAAGGCTCTGTCTTTACCCTTCAAAGGAGAACCTTTTGTGACCACTCGTCAGCTCTTCTCTAATGAAGAGATTCTAAAGCTGTTGCAAAAGCAGACAAGGGAAATCCTCGATGTTAAGAAGGTGATAAACTCTTCAGGAGTTTCCTTTTCTATGATTACTGATCCCGTATGGAAGACGCTGTGTCAGTTCCTTCAGGATAGGTTTATGCCTGCCAAAACGCCGTCCCATTATTTGTCCAAAGAGCTTTTCACAGCTTCCAGGATGGTGCTGAAAGGAGTTGCTATTGATTGGAGCACTTACCTCCTCACTAAAATGGATCAGCATTTTGTTAAAGTCACCAGGGGTAATATTACCAATGTTACATATGGATCATATTTGTCTGCCTTCTTGACCTATTCAGGTTTACAGAAGAGTGTGCCTCTACCTCCTCCATCAGATCCAGTACCTCCTCCTCCACCTTCAGAAGAGTGAGAACCCATTGACATAGAGGATGATGATTCTCCGCCTCCCCTAGTCATCCAGCGCAAACGCTTGAAGCGGGTAGCGGATAAAGCCCCTGCTGTACTTCCTTCAGTGCCTATCCCTGCTACCTCTGGCAGTGAACTCCCTGGGTATCTCACTTGTAATAACCTGTTCCAAGCACATCGAGAAGGATCCTTGGAGATCTCCGTTCCTTCCCTGAACAGTCTCGTCTCAAGAGATGCCATTCCTTTCCTCTGCAAGGATATTCAAAGTTCCATTGAGTTGTCAGTGACAGCCTGTGTTCAACAGCTGTACGCATCTTTCTATGAAGAGCTCATGCAGTCCAAAGACCAGTTGCATAAGGCAACATCTGAGTTAGCTTCTGCTAAGGATACCCTAGCAGATTTGTTTAAGCAAATGGAACAACAAACCCAACTGGTTGCCACCCAAAGTGATGAAATTTCTTCATTGAAGACCCAGTTACTCGAGGCTCAATCCCAGGTTACTAGCCTTTCAGCAGAGAAGGAGAGGATGTCCAGTGAAGCGACGGAATTCCAAGCTATCTTAGATGACAAGCTTTCAGCTTTACAGACTGCTAATGACACAGTAACCAACCAAGCCTCCCAAATCCAGCAGTTGCAAGATCAGCTTGCAAAGTCCCGCTCTGTTCCTCCAAGCCCTCCTGTTCCATTAATTCCTTCTCTTTCACAGCAGGACTTGGCTGCTCTTCAGAGACAGGCTACTTTGTGCCCTCTATTCCAAGAAAAAGTGGAACGATTGCAGTCCAGAATGGACTTGTTATGGTCTACCTTTGAACAGTTTCAGGAACATGTCTTACCAGACCATTCTTTCTTTGTCCACTACCACTTACAGAAGTTGGTTTTCTATATGAAGCTTTCCACGATGGATTTACCTTTTCCAGAGGATGGCTGGAGTGGGGCTTGGTCTACTGAGTTGTTGACAGAGGTAGTCAGAATGGTCTTTGAAGATTCTGTCACACCAGATACCATGTTGATGTCATACATGTATCTCCGAGGAGATTTGTTAATTCCAGATGAGGTAGATATGGCATGGTATGTGGGGGATGTGGTCTTACAGGCTGTTTTATATGTCAATCATTTGGAGTTGCGCATAGCTGACATGTTCCAAAGTTATTCCTCCAAAGTAGCTGATTGTCAGGATAATTCGTGGCATCCCATGATTGATTCGGTGGTCCTAAATCAAAGACAAAACACCGCTCCTACCTTTGCCCAGAGTACTAACCAACTGAGGATGGATCTCTTAACCTATCTTTCCAAACATAATCCATTTGATGCTACCTTCTTTGATGCCTATCACAGACGATCTCTCTTAGGACCTTCTGTTCCTACCCTCCTCTATTACCAACAAATGGCTCACCGCTATGCTATATATCTTTCCCTTTGTCAGTCTAATTCCACCATTATTTTACCCCTTCTTTTCCAACCTTCCTAAAAACTTTGTAGATGAATCCTTATCTATGGATCGATTCCGACAACATCAATCTTTTAAGAGGGATCATCTTCATTGATACCTTTCCAATGTATGGTGGAAGCTTTTAATGAAAAACTCTCTTTTTGAAGGAGTCATTCAGATGGTTGTGTTGTGTATTAGTGTTTGTGTTGAGAGTTCATTTATGTCAAACGAACGTGGTGGTTTCCTATTGGATTTCGTGTACAAGCTACATTTTGGAAAATTGTGGTGATGGGGTCGTGGTTGGAGAGTTGAAGCAGATGCAGATGAAGAAGAAGCAAACTTTTATATCCTTTACAAAATTTGTTGTGATTTTTTTTAGTTTGATAAGAGGTGTTAATGTATAAAGAGTTTTCCTTTCTTTGTATTTTTCTATCAGAAACAGGTTATAAGTTGGGGTCGTGGTGGATGGATTCTTCGTGAGAAGATATGGACGATCAAAGTTGAGATTTTTAAATGAACTTGTATTCCCTTTTTCCTGGGTCGCGAGGACGCTTCCTTATTAAGTGTGGGGATATGTTGAGTGTTGAAATGACTTGTTTTTTTGGCTGATTTTTGTTGTTTTTGAGAGCTGAATGGTTGATTTTATGATATAATTGATTGATTTAGAAGTGGTTTGAGAGTGTTTTGGATGATAATGATTGTGTTTTGGAAGATCATGATGTTTGTTGGTGGTTCTATGATGTTCTTATAGGTTCTGATTGGTTCTGTATACCTTCTATTTTGTTCTGTTTTGCTCTGTTTTGGTCTGTTTTGTTCTGATTATCTTCTGTAGGGAGGGATGGAGTATTGATTGATGAAGAATGAGATATTGTGAAAGTTTATTGAATGGTTTGTGAGAGTTTGGAATGGTTTGAGAATGAGTTATGTGGTTTTGATAACCTTCTGTAGGTCTTCTGTAAAGCTTCTGCTTCTGTTCTGTTTCTGTTCTGTTCTGGTACTGTTCTGTAGACTGTTCTGTATGCTTCTGTAAGTGTTCTGTGGAATGTGTGTGTGACTTTGGGAAAGTTTTCTAGCCTTGGAAAGAGGTGAATACAAGTGCAAAAGAGCTGGAAGAAGTGGAAGAAGTAGCTGCTGAAGACTCAAGTGAAGACTAGAGTGAGGTGATAGTAGTGAGCTATGAAAAGACACTGTAGTGGCTCTGGTGACCCTTCATATCAGACATACCTCTTGGGAGGGGTATCCACGACCTAAGAGTGATTATTGAGAGTGATTTTAGAGAGATTATAGTGAGGATATGATGTATTATTGATAGAGAGAGAGAGAGGGAGTCAGAGATAGCCAATTCTACTGAAACAGAGTGATTGTATATGAGAGATTGAGGGAGAAGACTATGAAGATATTGAAGATGAATACTATGTGATGTATTTCCATTCAAAGATGGTGTATTCTTTTGTTTTTTTTGTTCTATTGATGGATTTTATGAAGATATTGAAGAATATGGTTGATTCTATTAAAAACCGTGGGAGATCTACATGATGCTGTATGAAGATTTGTTGTGCCTGGTGTTCTTTTCTTCATTGTGATCATATGAAACATGATAAACAAGCTTGTTGATGTTACAAGATAGATTTTCTTGCAAGAGAATTCCCTTTTCCTTGGTGTTCCTCTCGGGGCACCACCAAGACCTAAAAAATACACAACAACCCTATGAAGTGGAGGCAGACGAAGTGCAAGAGGTTTCACAAGTAGATGTGGCTAGTGAGAGAGGGAGCAAAGTGCTCAACTCAATGTTGAAGCTTTGAGAAGGGAGAACATAGAGTTGGTGGGTTCTATTGTTAAGTAAGAGGTTGAGGAGGATGTTGGTGAAGTTCCCATAGCTCTACTCCCATCCTTCCCTAGTGGCAAAAGGAAGTATATTCTCATGTCCAATATCCAAGCCCTTCTTAACATCAGGGAGGACTACTGCCTAGCCATTATTGCAGAGAATCTAGGAAAATTTTCTAATCCTATTGTATTGGATTGGGATAAGTATCTTCTTGTGGATTCAAATGTCAAGGAAATGGAATATCTCTGTGCAGCAGAGACTTTGACTATGATATACAAGGATGCACTCCAATATGAGTCATCCATTCCTTCAGAGGAAGAGTTCAAGGCAACACAAAAAAAATTAAATGTTTCTCACTTGGGTAGATCAAACAAGGACTTGACTCCTAGGTCCTTGAAAATTGGCCAATCTTCCATTCAAATATGGAGTGAGGAGTTGCTTGCAGATGAAAATCAGAAGGCTTGTTTCACAAACTATGTTCATTTGGATACTATATTGATTTCCATAAAAAAATTCCTAAGACTCACTAGGTATGTTTGCTATTTTTCAGCTTTTCATGTAAGAACATGGTTTCATTAGCCATGCAAGAATCCTTCCATGTCTAAGATTCTCCCATTCATTTGCTCACTAATGATTTGGGATATATTTGTCTTGTGGAAAATCAAATGCAACATTTCAAAATTGTCATACATAGCCTAGAATACACACATATTATAAGCATGTGACACAACAACAGTATTAGCATAAGTAAACTTCTAATTTAAAATATATTGCTCACCTCAAAGGACCCCAGAGAGAATGTATTGTTCTTAGACTAGACACTAAACCATTTTATATTGTTTTTTGAAATTGTTGGATCAAGTGCCCTATTCATCAAGGTGATGTTCTTCACAATCTGGCACTCATCGAGCTTAAGTACAAATTTCAAGAGACCATCATTTTCATCTAGAGTCACCTCAAATAATTAAATAAAGTATGAATGTAGGGTCTCCAAGTTTTAAAATATGTTGTTGTATTTGTTATAAACCATCGCCTCCCCTCGCATGCCAAATGATACTTATCTTCAATATGAAATGGAGCTCCTAGGAGTTGTAGAACTTGATCGTTCACTTGTGTTTGCATTCGTTTGAGTGATGTTGGGTTTGGTAATATTGATCCTTGTAGCTTAGATTCCTTCATCTTCTAGTAAAGAGGTTTGTAAATAGTTGTGTGTCCCTTGCTAGATATACCTACCTCATCCAACAAAACTTGCATATCACTTGAGCTAAGTTGAATCCCTCTCAGGAAAATCTCAATCTCCGGCTATGCAAGATTTCAATACTTTGGATCCTTCAAGATTGCTTTAATATCTTCCTTATTTAGAAGCATTTTAAAGTGTTTAATTGATGCCTCCATGCTTGAAGTCATTTCTTCATTGGGTTGTAAGATATCCCTATATTCACAATAAATAATATTAATCTATCATAAATTATGTTACATATACTTTATGAGATGGAGAAGAAAGTAACAAAGAGCTTACTTCACAACATGTATTATTTTCTTAATACCACCGCTTTGTAGCTTCATGTCTTGAATATTTTGAAGTTTTTTGCATCGTTTGTGAACCCCCAATATTGTTTCTTTAAGCCTCGATTGATCTCTTTGTTTCTCCGGCTCTAAAATAGTATCCTTGTTCTATGTACATTGCTAATGGCATCCAAATGTTGAGTGTATCCTAAGTGGCCATTATAACCATTTTCCATAGATATATATTCCTCTTTCCTTGCAACCTACAAAAATCTTTGGATGTAGAAGACATGAGACACGGTTTGTTTGTCTTACTTAAGGGCTCATACTTGCGATCAAGCTCAATATGGAGGTGATACGCCTCTCTCTTGTATCTCTTTGATGATGATTTTGACACAATCATCTCCCTTTGTGATGTTGGTTCCACCCTAGTCATCTCCATTCATGGTGTTGATTCTGCCCCAACCACCCCTATTGATTCCACCCCAACCATCTTTGTTTGTGATGTTGATTCAACTTCATCTATCCTTGTTTGTGATATTTATGAAGTTGCTTTCAAAAAAATGAGGGAGAATACATGGAAATCTTCCAAATGTAATGTGGCAAGCACAACTCAGGGCTTCATGTAGTCTTTGGGCTTCATGTAGTCTTTTGGCTCATCTTTTGATAAGAAGAGACTATATCATTAATTCCAAGCACAACTCAGGGCTTCATGTAGTCTTTTGGCTCATCTTTTGATAAGAAGAGACTATATCATTAATTCTAATCGATTCAGATACCAGCTATCAAGTTTTGAGCACTGGCACTTCATTTCAAGAACTAGCCTCTAAACTCTTAATTAAGGATAATTAACAACTTAAAGGCTATAGGTTAATTTGTGTGTTTTGGAAAAAATGAAAAAATCTTGAATTTTTAGCCATTTTTATTGATTTTTGAATTATCTCTCTCTATGTTGAGGTGGAATTTCTTACAAGACCCAAAATTGAGTCCAAATCTTCCATAATGCTTCAAAAAATTGAGCGGCCTTGCAAAGAGCAAAAATCAATCCTTGAGGAATACCTACACCCCCATCATCACACATTTGCCTAACAATGTCCCTATCCACTTCATAGAGGAACCAAGTAGCGATGATGAGTATACAAACCCTTTTCTCTACTATGATGAAGAGGGGCACCCAATCCGTATGGATTATAGACATGTTCCGATCATGATGTTAGGATGAGGCTACATGCGAGGAGTGTCGTCCACCACTAGGGACCCTATTGCTTCTTGGACTTGTGGGTAGCCATGACATATATTCTCACGATTCGCAACAGAAGTAGAGCAAGCTTAAATAAATAAAATGGATCAACACTATCAATAATGTGGAATCCCACACATGTATTTCGATTGTCCACAATGCAAGGTAAGTAGTAGCAAGGCCATTATGCTTTCGGTACCCTTATGCCCATTTATAGTGGAAATGATTAATGACAAAGATAGTATTCCCATTCTAGTGCATGCTATCAATTGCACACAAAGCAAAGTAGAGGGACTTAGCATCGAAGGCCCTACAATAGTGAATGGCTCAGTGATTGGCAAGAGAAGAGTACTAAGAAAAGGGGAAAGAGGGCCAAACTCAAACTTGAGAGTGAAGGCCTCTTCTTAATTCCACCAACTTCTCCAGTCTCTAGTGCAAAAAACACCACACAAACTGCAAAAGAAACAGGGAAGAGATTGAGAAACTATAAAAATTAATATTCATTTATGAAATTAGCATACTGACTAGATATCACCAATTGTTGTGGTACTCAAGAAGAATGGTAAAATCCTGGAATGCGTCAATTACAAGACATTGAACGCTACAACCTTGAGAAATCATTATCCTTTACCCTATATAGATTATATGATTGAGCAAGTGCCATGGAAAGAAGCTTACAATCTCTTATACAAATTTTTAGGGTATAATCAAGTACAAGTCCACCCAAACAACAGACCAAAAACTACTTTGCCACTGAGTGGGGAGTCGTTAAATGCATTGTCATGCGGTTTGTGCAAACTAATACACCTACAACTTTCCTAAGGATCATGTGCACTATCTTTAAGGACATGCTTAGAAAGTGGCTCAAGGCGTTTGTAGACGATCTATGCATCCATTCTAGTTGGGAAGAGCACCTTGAGAAACCTTGACTAGTCTTTGAGAGATGTCAACAATGCCCCTTTTCCTTGAATCCTCTAAAATCCCAATTTTGGGTAAACCCAACATCATCTTGGGTCATGTTGTATCTAAAAATGGCATTACCACCAATACAACTAAGATCAAGGTTATTATGAATTTCTCTCCACCCAGCAATCTAAAGGGGGTACAATGTTTTCTTGGCCATGCTAGGTACTCTTGTCACTATGCTTAATTTTACAACAATTATCCGAACACTTTATAAGCTACTAGTCACTTGGGCATGGATCGAGGAATGCCAAAGCATTAAAATAGACTCTAACTACACCCATTTTAAGAGCCTAAGACTAGACAATTACATTCCATGTACACATCAACTCTTCCAAAATTGCAATTGGAGTCATATTATGCCAGCCTGGTGAATATAACATGGATTTTCCGATGAGTTTCGCTAGTCAATAACTCACCAATACTAAAATGAATTATTCAACTACGTGACAAGAAGTTTTTATACTGTAAAGAAATTTTGTTATTATCTTCTTAATACACCTTTCACTTTCTTTGTGGGCCATTAAGCATTGCTTTATCTTGTGAACAAACCCTATGCTACTGGACACATTGCTCATTGACTTCTCTTGTTACTGGACTTTTATTTTTATATTGTTGTGTGTAAGGGAAAACAACACTTCATTGTGGATCACTTGTCATGAGTGACTAGTGGTGAAAACCAACTACCATGCTCAAATTGGGATCACAAACTCATGGAAATTCTTTGAGTCTATCGTAAAGCTTATAAGATTGCTACATGTCAAACTCCATTCCAACTTACCTATGGCACACATGCCATCATGCCAATACAATTTCTAATCCCTAGTCTATGAATCACTCTCCAAGAACAGTGGGAAGGCACTAAAGCATGGCAACATCGCCTAATGGAGTTGAAGTATTTAACAGAAACATGGTTACTAGCTACTCATACCCTACTTGTAGAGAAAGCTCGATGTAAGGCCTAGTTTGACAAGCATGTCAAATAAAGATCCTTTGATTAGGGGGATCTTGCTTTACTCTATTCAATTAAAGGCCATAAGAGAAAATTGAAGTTAAGAGGCCTCAGACTATTCTACGTCCATGTCATGAGTAAGATAGGGAATATTGAGCTAGAAACTCTGGACGGCCAATGCATAGACCATTTCAATGGCAACATGATCAAGTAATACTATCCACTTGGGCATCTTGCACATGAACCACCCGTGGTGAATTTAGATGGCCTCTTGCTACGAATACAACAAACTTTCTACGAATAGTTTGAGCAACAATAACACCACCCTTCCTTATTACTTGTTATACATTTCCTCACTACCATCAAGGTCAAAGCTATTACCATTAGCAATCTCAAAATGGATGATAAACCTATTATTCCGACTGTATATCATTTTCTTTGCCTCACTATACCCAGAACCCTTACGACTAATGACGGATGTGTTATCCTATTGCATACCTTCATCTTCACCTCACTGCAACTAAAACCCTTATTGCTAATGCACTGATAGATAAGGGCTCCAATTACAACATTCTTCCTTATTGCTACTAGAGCAACCTAGGACAACCACAATTGCAACCAATAGATGCAAAGCTATTGAACCCATATGGGGTACTTCCTTATTCTTTGCTAAGCAAATGTAAGTTGACGGTCACTATTTGAGACTAAGAGCATTCCGCACCTCTTTTACATTCTCCTAAACACTAAGAGTGTTGGCAGCTAAACATTCAAGTTTATCACAAACTACAACATGAACTATGTTGACAATCGTATCCATCTTTGAATTGCAGACACTCATGTGATAACAACATTTTGCTCCAAGGAGGCACTGTTTTAGACCATCCATATCCATAGCCCCAACCCACCTCTCACAACCACAATACTTGTTTCCTAACTGTTGATAAATCCCCTGTTAGCATACCATTACAAAATGGCTAAGGACTTATCAATACTCGTTAAAAAGGTGATCGTAGATTGCTTTGCACAACTAGACTCCACATTTGGTATATTTGCCAAGCTTTTTACACTCATGGAATTAGGATTAGCTAACCCTAATATGCTTTTGGTTGCATCTCACTAGTGTCCTACATGGAAAGATGATGAATACTTCTTTAGCAAAAGTCTTACAATCCTGGATCAATTAACATAAGATATCCCACAAAAGCAAAAATGTGCAGAATACTTCCTATGTGAAGAATATGATCCTTAAGGATACTTGCACTGCTCAAAACGTACACCAACTATGCAGCTCTACTATTCACTTTCTTTAAAAAAATGGTACACACTTCACCATGAAGCTACCTTTGAATGCAAAATCATCACTAGAGCCAAGCATCGAAAGGTTGTTAGCATCTTGGAGTATGACCTGACCTACTCTGAGACAACATCCCTCTATGCAATCATAAAGTCTCGTGTGTTGACTCTGCCAAAAGAGCCACTTTACCACCCGCTCATCAATAAATAGCTAATCAAGGAAGAGCTCCATGTCATAAGCCATTTCAATGGACTATCACTCTTGGATGACCTCACATAATACCCAAGCTACTTGTCTGGTCTACTAACTTGGATTCTCTTGCCGAATTGGAGTACATCCCAGATTTCAAAGACTAGTGGATTCTAGACCCTTCTATTATACATAAATAAAACCACCCATTCTTGTAAAACCACCCATTCTTTTGTATATAACAATAACAACAACCAAAAACATTTAACAATTATTGCCACGCACACTTAACCACCTCTCCTAAGCTCTAAAGCTTGACTCACTTTTGTAGGAGGGAGGGAGATTGAGGACCATGCCAATGACCATGTTGAAGAATGACCAACAAGTAACCAAAAATAACCAATGAAGACCACCAAATAAGTAACAATCGTTATAATAAGATGATAAGAGGTGGATTAGTTGTCACCTTTAATTTGTGCAACAATATGTAGATATAGGATATTGGTACAGTATTATTTAGCATATAAATATGGAACCATGATTTAAGATTTTATAAAGTAACTCATGAATACTTTCATGGCTTTGCCAGAATTAAAATGGCCCAAAATCAAGAACAAGTCTATCCTCGTAGCAGACCAAATTTAGCATTAAAGTGAGCATGTATGAAGTGGAATATGTTCAATTCTAGAATACAAAAATCTAGACAATTAAATTACACATCACCAATCACTCTAAGAATTGATAGCAAAATGTGAATTGGACACCTATGTTAGAGCCAAACCCATCCATTTCACAACATATGAAGTTAGATCTACTACTTTCTAGAAAAGAAAGCTCTCAAGCTGAAATTTAACACACATAATGGGGATCACTAGGAGACCCAACATTGAACTTACCCAACTATATTACAAAAAACCCTAGGCATAAAGAGAAAATTAGAAATACATGTAAAGAACAACAAGCCCACAACCAACTAGCTCACGATTCCCAAGTGGTTCATGGAAGATATCATGACAAATAATATTATAAATAAGTACCTGAATGCATTATGGCTAGAATGCATCACTGAGTCTCTTGCCAAGGCCCACAATGTCTATGAGTGAGATACAACCTCCAAAATGAACCATATGGAGACAAAGAACATTATCAATGGTGGTGTCTTGCCTCATCTCATAGTAGTCTCTTGGCATTGCTATATGAGTCAACATAGTATCTCATCCACCATCCAGCCAAGAGAAACAAGAAAAGAAATTAGAAAACCAATTAGAGTGATAGAAACACCAAAGGGAAGGGAATGAGGATGAAGAAGACAAGAGACTAGTAGAGAAAATCTCAAAGCTATCTAAGCTAGATTTGACGAGTGGGAAGATGAAAAAGAACAACTTTCAAGATAGGAGAAAGAAGATTATATGAGGGTTGTCAAGTAGTCTATTGAATCCTTAATGTGTCAACAAATAGGTGCAATCTTGGATGAAAGAGGGGAGAGTAGCTCCAAGAAAGGTAAGAAAAAAGCAAGAAAAGAGCTTGTTACTCCAGCTCTCCTCCTAGACATACAGAAGCAAATGCATAAAGTGCAGGCCCAAATGAAGCAATGGAGTAGCCATACAAGCTTAGTTTTTTGAGCTTGCAAAGTGCCAATCATCACAAGAGACCACCACTAACACGCAGAAAGATAAGCAACAGCAAGTTGAGTCCATCAAGAGCACTCACTACCATCCAAAACAGCACAGCAAAGTGGGTGGACTAGAGGCCATGGAGAAGATGTGCAAGAAGATTAAAGGAGGCAAAGCCAAGGTACTCAAAGAGAAGCAAGAGTTGCAAGAGAAGCTAGAAGAGACACTAGAGTTTAAGAACTTTATCATTCATGCAAAGAAGTAAGCTTCAAAGTTGGAAGATAAGGAAATTGCACTTCGTGGGAAGGTTGAGGAACTTGACAATAAGCAATGCTAAGAGAAGAATTTTAGAAGACACTGCAAAACAATAAGAATTCTCTACAAGAAGAATTCCAAAGGGCATTTTAGGAAAAAGAGAGTGACTTGAGGGAATAACTTTAGAAAGAGCTACAAGAAAAGGAGAAATCTCTATAAGATGAAGTTCAAGTTACTAGCAAAAAAGATTCAGTATTAATAAAAGAGCTATTGAAGGAACTAAAAGGGAAGGAGACTACCCTACAAAAAACCATCATTGAACTTCAAGAAGCAAGGATAAACCTAACGGAATATAGAATGGACAATGATACACTGAGCAAGCAAACAATTAAGCGCCTATTGACACAAAGAAACCTTGAGCTTTTTCAAGAGAAGACTAAAGCGTAGCATAAGGAGAGAGAATATGAACAGCACTTGCAAGAGAGAACAATGGAAGACCTCATTTGATACCTTGCAGCAAACATTAACTAGCCAATTGGCCCAAGTTGTAAACTCTATGGAACAAGAAGCATAGCAATTATGTGGGCAGATGCTCTTGAAGTTGTCCAACATTCTAGGCATTGCCTTGTAAAGCAAATCCTAGTACAATATTCAATTGGATAATTATAAGTACACCCTCACTAAATAGCAAAAAATATAGAAAAAAGTAGCCTTCATAGCTTGCACACCCCAGACAAGAGACCCTGATGAGCTCAAGGCACACCTTGGAATTGTACGTAGCATCCTAGATAGTATGGAAGAGATCAAGAAAGTCTATTTAATGACAACTGAGCCAAGACCTCATTCGACACCTACAATAAAAAGGGTATGAGCATCACAAGCTAGAAGCAATGGGGCTTCTAGAAGATGAGTCTTCTCCTCCTAGGTTCCTTGTCACTTTGGAACCACCTATTGTCATGACACCTTCAACAGACCTTGATGCCGCCTTTTGATAACTTCACAACAAGACCCACTACAAGAGCAAACTTTTGAATAGAAAGAGGCTTACAATGCTATGGTAGAAGATCTTAAAGCACAATCCCAAAAGGTATCCGATCATCCCATTCTACTTGCCCTCATAAAGAATGAAGAGGTGGACAATACAGAAGAGAAGCCAAAGGAGAAACTTTAGATATAGAATATAGGAAGAGGCAAGCGAGGCAATAATTTTTTATTTAAATTTGATGAGGTTGATAAGTTCATGGAGCTCTTACCCCACAAACCATTTGAGTAATTATCCGAGCTATCAAAAGCATAGCAAAGTGGGCCTATCAAGTGGACAATGATGCCTTTAAACCATCTTGTCATATCAAGGGGAGCATAAGCAAATATCTCACTATGAATCCTTAGAAAGCCTAGACAAGACAACCAAAATGAAAGTGCCCACTCTTGGAGCAGGACAAAGCAACATGGAATGTATTTATCTACTCCAGTGAGATCAAACAAGCAAATCTGCGTCTATGTCACTATCCCTACCAACATGGTCATCAATATGACCAAAAGAAGCATGGGATGTATTTATCTACTCCAATGAGATCAAACAAGCAAATTTGCTTCTATGTCCTTATCCCTGCCAACATGGTCATCAGTGTGACAAAAAGGAGCATGGGAGGTACAACTTACCAAAAATTCTAAATATAATGGCCCTTTAGAAGAAAAAGATCTACATATTCCAACCCTTTAAAGCTCATTCTATCTTTCATACACTTTGTGTGAAGGAATTTACCGACTATCTGAACCCTTCCTTTATCATAACATGCAATTTTCCTTGCCTCATAATCTTACTCCAATAGCCCATCATACCCTACGAGAAAATATTAACGCCTCTTCTTTGATGTAAATGTTGTAATTGATGGAGTGGCTATGATATAACTCCAACCTCTGGGCCATATTGTTGCCTACATATTATACTAAGCTCTTTATAAATATGGTAGACAATAGATTTACTCTGTGCACGCATCTACTCTATTTGGAATCACCTACAACGATGTAGCTCACTAAAAGAGTATATGCTCAATAAAGGATACTCTAGTAGGCACTCAAGCCAATACTTTAGTGAAAATGCCTATCAAATTTATTCAAAAAGAAAAGAGAAAAAAGAAAGAAAAAGAGTACATTGCCACACTCACAATACCTAAGTGACACCCTAGCCCACTCCCTCACATCACGGCCTTAAGACCCGTCAAGGGCAAGACTTCCCAAGTTTGCTTAGTAAACCTATCACCGTGGGATATCACAATATACTATCCTCTCACAAATTGGGTCCTCAAGTGTGGGGGAACATTTCGAGTTTTACTTGGAACTTGCAATTACACTACAAAAGTACCTCAAGTCACTAAGACGTAGTTAGAACCTCTAGGAGCACACCATGACAGGTACATGAAGTGCATGAAAAACCAAACCTCAATGGCCCATACTTCCTACTCCTTATAACTTCCTCCACCTCTAACCACCACCAATTTTCTCTTCACCAAACATTGCATCTTTCCCTTGTACTATCATAGAAAATTGATCCTCTAAGTTCTCTTCATTAACAAACACCTACCACATTATTCAATGTAAATGCCATGTAATTGGCACTTAATTAGAATAGAGATAAAAGTTAATTAGTTTAAAGACATGAAAAACATGGAAGCCTCAAATTTTTTGAAATTTTTTATGCTTTGAGAGAGGAAATCATTTGTTGTAAACAAGATTGAAGCCAAAACAAGAAAATCTACACTTTGACACGGAGCTCTTAATATCACAAAATATTAACATGTATAATGGTAGTGTTTGAAAATTAAAATCCACTATCTAGCAAGAGTTGAATAACATTTATTGATGACCATGATGGTAAATTATAACAAATCCAAATTCAAGGTAATTCTAAGAGACATGTTGTAGTCAAGATAAAATACAAGTGGAGAGGTATTTAATGAGTAACAAGATGCTTTCACTTTTCAAAGAGATGTAAGAAATTATGATATACAAGATGCGATGTCATAAATGGATTGCTTGAACAAGCAACAGTTGTACTCCATTTGATGCTTTGATAAACATTTGGGAACAAACAAACCCAACAACACGCTTAAATAAACATCATGGATGGACTCCCTCGAAATTGATTGGATGACCAAATGGATCTTTGTTCAACTCGAGTTTGTGACATTAAGTTAATCTTATGACACTAAGAATGTCACCCTTAGATTGAACCTGAGTCATATAAGAGGTAAACAATCTAATCATGCATCTAGAGATGGTAGTGACAAGGTTGTCACCACTCAAGTTATTAACAATACCTACATACCAATAGATTGCAACAACATCAAAGCATAGAGGAAGCAAGAGTGGCTAGGGTAACAAGAATAGAGTCACACAATCAAGTACATGGAGGTAGCCTTCAACTTTCTAGTTTATCAATGTTATCAAGTGAGTTCATCATGTAAGACAGAATATTTTGATACTCCAATGCATTGAGCTACAATTAATCAAAACCAAAATAGTAACACTTGATGTAACAATCATCTCCCATCTTTTTTAGTAGTCTATAGCATCTCATAATAGCAAGGTGCATCTGGAGACACACTGTCTCTGCCTTCGAAATTGGAGTCATTAGTGAAGTCTAGATGATGTCATTGTCTGTGCCTGTGGGAGAACCTATAAGCCACAGGAAAGCCACTCATGGTTTGACATCAGGTATTCTGGTTGATGAATTGTATGTCACAATCCCTGGTTATCACAACACCACAATGGTCACACAACCACGGCATATCACAAATCCAATCTGCATTTGCCAATGGAGCCAAGTGCATTCGCCATCTCCAGTTAAATTCTCTGCCATCTAAAGAGGATTCCCTCATGAAGCTCAACTTCAAACTCTATAAAGAGCTCGTGAATGGACCCCCAATAATCATCTCCTCACATTCCCTAAACATAATGATGCAGAAACCTACATTTGTGACTAAATTGATCTGTTCAAGCTGATGTTCGTTAGAGACAGCTAACAAGAGGAGGATCTTTCTTCTTGATATCTTCTTTTCCTCTGTATCCAATGTCAGAATTTGGGCAGAGAGCTGTATGGTACCTCAATCCAGAGACCTCAGGAAATGAGACTTACCCCATGAAAATACATCTTTCCCACCTTATTGCAAAGTTTGTGTGTTCAAACTATCTAGATCTTTCCAGGTCCAGTTATTTCCCTTCAATTCTCGTAAAGATTAATTAACTGAGTGTGATTGCAAGTATTGATAAATCCACAATCACAGAAGTCCTGCCAGTGTACACTACCTAAGCTGACATGATATCAGATGTAACACTCCAGACTCATCGACTTGACTGGTCCTTTGAAGGCACTACCAACTCCTTTCTTTCTTTCCCTATCTAAGAGGTTAGCATTTAGTGGGGAGGGTGCCAACCACTGGCAGGGTTAGTATATGGTGCTGAGCAAAACTGCTTCACAAAACACGAATATGCGTATAATTACATACATCCACATGTATTCATGTAACAATAATACACAAGACAACTCACATGTCCCGTTTCTCATCATATTCATCAAATCTATGTGACAAAAGCAAAACCTCTTGAAACTCTCCTAGACATATCAAATGGAACTTTAAGTATGCTTCCTAACAAGTTTGTTTTCTCCATTAGGTTACTGACCACAGAGCTAGTTGTTCCCGCAATACCTCGGGAGACTACCAAACAAAGATTCTGTTGTCTGGGTACTCCCACTGTAAAAGCCACTCCAGGATTTTCTGTACTTGCAAAAAGCAACTTATCCCTGCAGAGACAAAAAGTGCTGTCCTCAGTACTAAATGCATATGCATACAAGAACAGACTTAAATCCATTCACAAATAGATTTTCAACTAGCAATAGACAAGCATATAAGACAATAATTATACTCCAAGAGACAGGTACAGCTATGCATACCTGTAGGAGCGGGAGATATTCAATATTTTCTTCCCACCTGGAAGGTCGGGATCAAAACCAGGTCCAAAATCCCCTGTGATTCTTTCTAACAAGGATGGAGGCGGCTTATCTGTGTGTAGATTCATCTATCATAATCATCACAAAACTGTGAACCATTAAGGCATTCCAGGCACTTGGATATTGTGAAGTATGTTAACTCCTATGCAATTTTCACAACCTAATCATGAATTTTCTGAAGTTGGCATGATGTAAAAAAGCAGCTGGTAACAACTATAAGTTAGAGAAAAATCTGGTCAGATTAGTTGCAAGAAAGGTGCGTTCAAGTCCCTTGACACAGATAACACCATCACACTCTGCAAAGCACACAGCTGCTGGATTCAGCTGCTGTCATTGTTTACAGTTAAACAATGCCTGAAAGTAACTAAATGTTGGTGCAAACACAGTGTCTTCACAATAAACTTGGCCAGGACCCCATGTTCTTTGATATTAGCCAAAATGCAAATAGAAAGGACTATACGAGTGTTATTTGTTACATACCACAACAGTTCCATGGACAGGATGTAGAAGCTGAGTGAGGGCAGAAAGGAAAGGCCCATGATAATTCCACAAGCAGAAAGGGACTTCATCCTGCCCATCAAACGCATCTACGAACACCAAATCATAATAGTGCAGACGCGACCCCATTATCTGCACCTTTTTCAAAACGTCACAAACATACGATACCCCATCTGCCTCAAATCCAGCAATTCTTCTCTGTAAACCACCCCACAGGGACATTCCTAAAGCCTTCGAGTTAAAATTACTCGCAGAGTGTTCCAAAGAATTGAATGCATTAGCAGGAAAGCCCATGAACTCAGTAGCTGCAGATATTACTGTTTTGTCAATTTCCACCACCTCCACAAAACATCCTGAGAGGAAACTCATTTGCTTTTAGAATTGCAAGTTCAGGGTTTTCAAGTGACTTCATGATCTTTAAAAACCTAAAATATAATTAAGATGGCACCTTGAACTTTGTTGGCGAGGAAAAGTGGGAGGCTGCCACCCCCCAATCCAATACACAGAGCGCACAATCGCTTCTCTCCTTTTAAAACAAGCTCTAAATCTAAGCCGGCACAGCTTATACTTGCAAGTGCAGTAGATATCATGCTCTTCAAATCTGTCAGCTAAACTGTGTTATAAAAATACCCTCCATTGCAATAAGAAAAGTAGTCTGTTCTAAATGATCAACATTGTCTGTTCAAGACTATCTACTCCACAGGAAAAAAGACAAGATAATTCTCTCTTTTCAAATTTATCCACTACCAAGAATAACAGCTGCACAAATGCTATCTCCATTCAAAATATCTAATAGAAAGGTCAACTGATGAACAGCCAGGAAATAAGCTTTTCAAATCACCAACTGGAAAAGATATGTAGGATTATCCCAAACAAAACACACAAAAATATAAAACTTTGTATACATTATCTGATAAGTAAAACAGTCTTTGTATAATGGATGCAAGAAAGTGGAATTAGCATTCAAATGATCCTGAAAAGGTATAACAAGTTCCCCCAATAATGGAATTCCAATGACCACGCAAACAAAGAAGCTATAAACTCATCAAAAACATGAGAAAATTTTTCAGATATGATGGAAACAGAGGCACAAGATGAGCAGACAGTGAAGAGAGAACAGAGGCAGAATAAACTAGGATTCCATGCTGTGATCCAGGCCCAAAATGCTACCTATCAGTGGCAAGCAAGGAGTCTTGACTCCCAGAGCTTTACACAACTAAGAGTTATGTGATTCACAGCAGATTAATTTGAACTCCATGCCGTGCAGCAAGAAATGCATCTGAGCATAGTCACATGAAACTCTGTTCCATGGCTTAAAGAGCTTGGGAACACGTTCTATAAGTGTCATCATTCCTATTCCTGTTGCACAAACATGCATAGTGTGATGAAGCTATCTTAGGGAGTATATGGGTGAAATCCTTAGACACAAATCACTTCTTATATATATGAGAGTGTTGTGCAATGCTAAATTGAAATAGTTATGTGATTTGAGCCTTGTACCATCTTATACTAGAAATCTTGTCAATATATCCCAATGACATGACCAAGATGAGTTGGCCCTTCTCGCCAAGTTGTTTCTTGGAAAGCCTGTCAACTTAATGCTTTTGCTGAGCTTGGACTTCAAATAAGATGTAAGCACTACAGGGCGAGGGCTTCCATCCAGAAGGGAAGAGATTCCTTCAAGATGAGCTGTCCTTGTACCGCAATCCATAGAGTGGGTACTACATACTCCAGAGGTGTGATGGCTTCTAGGCCAAATGCCGATTTGTAACGTGTCATTCTAGTAGCGGCCTTAAAGTGTAGTAGGCCCATACTACACCTAGAAGCTTGGTATCCCTATCTTTTCAATTTTGATCTACCAATTTAGTTAAAATTTTACAAAGCCCTTTGTTTGTGGATTCTGCTAAGCCATTAGGTTGCGGATAATAGGGTGATGCATTAGTGGTTATGCAAGTCTTTGTTGCAAATCTACTTCTTGAAGCACTTTCACGCTTATTTATTGGCTGCTCACTGCATATGCAATCAATTTGATGCAAGTTTTGTTAAAAGACAATGGAGTGAAATCTCAAGATTGTGGGATGGGAACCTTGCCTTGTCAAGTTTGCTGTGTTTTTCCTTACGTACGTGCACAAATGCTTCACAGCCAAACACTTTCAAGAGTGCATACGAAGGTGGCTTGCCCGACCACACTTCTTGGGAAACTCCCCCCCCCAAGACCTGTTTAGTGACTGATTAATCAAGTGTACGGCTGTCATAACAGCCTCTCCCCAAAAACCATGAGGTAAAGCAACATGAGACAGCATCGTACGGACCTTATCCTGTATGGTCCAATTCACACACTCTACAACTCCATTTTGGGGTGAATTATGAGGGGCAGTGAGCTCCCTCTTTATCCCTTTGCTGTCACAAAATGCCTGAAAGACCTTGGACACATATTCTCCACCATTGTTAGAGCGAAGACACTTAAGTGTCTTATCAATCTGATTTTCAACCAATGCCAAGAATTTTTTAAACTTGTCAAGCAGTTCGTCCTTGCTACGAATAGGGTAAACCCATACCTTCCGTGTAGCATCATCGACAAAGGTGACAAAGTATTTCTTTCCCCCTAAAGATAACCCTGGCATCTGACATACATCGGAATGTACTAACTCTAGAGGAGAAGATTTCAGTGAAAGAGACTTCTTATGAGACGTTTGTGCATGTTTACCATAAACGCAATGATCACAATGCTCAAAATCAGCATAATGGAGACAAGGCAAGTAACCCAAACGAGAAAGCACTTTCATTCCAGTTTGACTCATGTGTCCCAACCAGCCATGCCACAAAGAAACACTTGCCTGCTCGGTCACTGCAACAACATGGTCACACACACTAGATACATGAAGAGGATACAAGGTATCACTTTTACAACCTCTGGCAATCACTCTAGATCCCTTACAGATCTTCCATTTCCCATCACCAAAGGTGGTATGAAATCCATCGTCATCTAGCTACCCGGTGCTAATCAAGCTCTTCTTGAGCTGAGGTATATGCCGTACATGCTGAAGTGTGAAGATACAACCATGCTGAAATTGCAACTACACACTGCCAATACCTGCAATGTCACATGCATAGTTGTCCCCAAGATGGACAATACCATGTCGACCCCCTGTGTAGTCAGAAAACCACTCACAATAAGGGATAACATGAAAGGAAGCACCTAAATCGAGAATCCAAGTATGCATGTCATCATCCGTATCTGCAAGTAAAACATGTGTACTAAAGTGTGAAGAGACGAAGAGTACGTCATTGCCACTGTCACTGTCATGAGTGACTACATTCACCTCTTCAATTTTGACACTGCTCTTCTTAGGCTGACTCTCTTTCTTCTCTTCCTTGCTATCATCTGTCTTCTTGCCCTTTCCTTTCTCTTTCTTCCATTTGTAGCAGTAACATTTAAAGTGACCCTTCTTGCCACAATGATTGCATTCAACATCCTTACCACGTGATTTATTGCGTCCCTTGCTATCAGATTTGCCTTTCTGCTGTGATATGCCCCTAGTATGCAAAGCACTAGAAGACTTACTGGATGCATTGTTCTGCCGATTCATTTCTTCCATGAGTAGAGCACTCTCTACATCAGCATACAAAAGCATCGAATTAGAATTGCTCATAGCAGTCCTGAATGTATCCCAACTCTCTGGCAAAGTGCAGCAAGAACGTAGCCTTAAATTGTTCATCAATCTTGAACTCCAAGGCAACCAGCTAGCTGAAAATGGAGTTAAACTCACTCAAATGAGTAGACATCGTTGTACTCTCTTTCATACGCAAATCCATAAGCTATTTCAGCCAATAAACTTTGCTTGCGGCACTCTTCTGTGCATACAATTCTTCTAGTCGAGTCCAAATAGCATAGGCAAAATCCAAACCTTCAATGTTAAACAGCAAGACATCAGAAATCGATAGCTCGATGGTTGAGCATGTAACTTGCCCCTTTGGTCTTAATCGGGTTTGCCTACTTCTGCAACAGGATATTATAGCATTGTTTTTGCCTGATTGCAAAGTTATGTGCTCCTTCAAGCTTCTTAATGTGCATGAGATTACTACTCTCACTGCTGCCAGCCATGATTTTCAGCCCAAATGTGACCAAAAAATTCAGCAAATGCAAGCCCAAATTGTCACACAAGTGACCAAGGTACAAGTAAGTACCAACCAGCAATAAATAACCAGGTAAAAGTAGAAATTCAGATCTGCAAATAAATTTTCAGAAGCACTAAGCCTTGTGCTACAGCACTCCACAACTGATTACAGCTGTTCCAAGGACAAATACATCACATTACATGATAAGTCCCAAATTTTAGCTGCAATTTCTGTTGTGCATACACCCACGGGCACTCCGACATGCATAGAATAGGCCAATTTTGCCAAAATAGAGCAATTTCAGTAAAACCCCCAAATTTTTCCAAGTGCTAGATGTCCAAATTGCATGGAATTAAACCCACATGTACATAAAATGACCAAATGGCGCACAAATTTCACCCAAACAGCAAAAGCCCCAAATTGCACGGGGTCCAATGTGCATCAATGTCGAGAAATTGGGTAAATTTCTGCCCAATTCTTGCATGTACATGAAAAGCCCCAAATGTCAGAGGCAAAATGTCACAAATTCCTACAATTTCTGAGAAAAATATCACTGTTGTGTCTTACTCGCATCAAATCTGGACAAATCCCCAAATTTCTGGCACAAATCTGCCCAAAATTCTGGACTGTGCTTACACACACGAACGCCCGTCAGTGGGCAAAGGGCTTGCTTGCAAGGAACCTTTGAAAAAATTAAAAATTTTGCAAAGGAAAAAATGACGAATCTGCCCCGTTTACAGCCGCCGGCATGTCGCCTGCTCGCGTGACCTGCGTCTGACCAGAAATGACGTATTTGACCTCTCCTGCAACCACGTGACTGCATCTGACCAAGGAATGATGTTTTGACCTGCGCTTGCAACCACTTGACTGCATCTGACCAGGAATGATGTTTTTGACCTGCGCTTGCAACCAGGAATTGTCGCCTGATTGAAGCATGACCTGTTGACCTACGCCTGACTGCACGAGTTGTCACTTGATTGAATCGTGAAAGAACAATGACGAGCTGACCTGCACGGACTCCAAGAAGCACTAACACCTTAGCCGCAACTCCAATACCAGTTTGTTGTGACAGAAAGCGCGAGGATCGAGACACGCAATGCTTTCTCACAGCACACAAAGAGAGAGAGAGAGAGAGAGTGCAGAGTAGAAAGGAGAGTGAGCACGACACTTGATGTTCTTGGGTACAATGACGAGTGTACCTCTTTAGGTTTTTAGATATATATATATGAAAGTACAAATGTGCTAAGGGTGTGTTCACACCCGTGCACATATAAAAGGCACGATGGCCCTTTATTCCCAACAATGCGAAGGATTGAGTGGTGGGTGGAGACCCCCTTTGAAACTGGAGGAATAGGAGCCCCCTCTAAAGTCACAATAGATGTAGATGTCCCCTCGGAGGGCAAAGAAAGATCATCCCCCTCTGAATCCCCCTCTGAGGTAGATAGGAAATCCAAAAACTCATGGATCACGGACTCCGAAATGTCTGAGGATGAAGAAAGTGCCGCCGGTCGTGCCGAAGAAGGTATCTGGGGGGGTGGTAAAAACTCCCAAAGGTGGCCTCTCGAACAACCTGAGTAGGCGAGGGTGAAGGGTGGGGCTCAGAGTAAGCAATGAGTGGGCAATAGTCACTGCTTCTCAATGGAGCGGACCAGAAAGCCGAAAAAGAGGAAGGAGTTGAGCAGCCACTGCCTCTCGAAGGAGAGAACTGATGAGGAGACGGTATCAAACAATCACTGTCTCTCAATGGAGCGGACTGCAAAATAGTGGGTCATGATAGCCACTGTACCCGAAAATAGGTGGGAGAAGACTACCGCTAGCATTGTGATGATCTCCAGGAGGTCGTAACGCTAATCAATCCTCCATGTGCTCGAAAGGCCTTAGTGCGCATCGGATGCGTCTTATTGCCTTGAGCATAGTACTCTGATAGCCGATGTAGAACGATCTCTGTGGCCCAGAAAGGAGAGGTAGCAAAGGTAGTACCGGGAGAGGCATATACTCCAGCAGGTGGGAAGCAAAGGTCGAAGTCGGCAAGCATCGGTGGAGTGTCCGATGATGCCACAATAGGAGCACCCAATAGATTGATCATCTGTTGTTAAAGAAGCCATGGGTATCAATTTGCCTTGCTGAAGAAGGAAGAGATCAGCCACAAAACATGAACTACAATGTCCACCTCAAGGGTTGGGAGGGCAGTGGAAGGGCTAGAAGTGAGCTGCCAGCTGCAGGGAGGAGCTGCCAACTGCCAAGGAGGAACCACCGACTGCAAACGCAGACTGCAATAGTGAGGGAGGAGCCGCCGGCTACAAAATATCACTGCCAGTAGTCTAGCTGAGCCGCCAACAGCAGAGGAGCCACCAGCAATCTAATTGAGCTACCAGCAACAATAGGGAGGAGCCACCAACAGTCTGGCTGAGCCACCAACAACAGAGAACAGGTGTTGGAATACTGCCAGGTGCAACAGAAGAGCTGCCAGCAGTAAATGCAGCAAAGGGGAAGTGGAGGCGGCAACAGCGGGAGGGAGCAGCCGCTACTTAGGGTGTTGATGCAACAGAAGAAAAAGAGAAGTGGATGCTGAACCCACCACCCGTCTTTGCCTTCACTGGAGTGGAGGATCTTTGCCACTGTTTGAGCAGATCTAGCTCTGATACCATGTCAAAAGAAGACATACCAACGAGACAGTAGGTTTGTGGGGAGGAACACGAGGTGAACTCAGTAAACACTAAGAATAGGAGAGAGGAGAGAAGAAACTCTAATGAATGGAATGATGAAGATCTAAATCAAGGAGTGAATGTGATACAAGGGAATAAGAGTGTCGTAGCACAGGGAAGATAATGAAGACAGCCATGAACCACGAACCGCAATGTTTCCCTGAAGGGGTGTGAAGGGGTGTGAGGGTAGCGGAGAGGCTGGAGAGAAGAGGTGACGGACTAAATGAATCAGCCGTAAAGAATGAGTGATAGAGGCAGTCTATAAATAGACAAGAGACTGTCTAGGGTAGCGCCCGGAGGGAGGGCGCCGGCTATCTAGGGTGGCGCCCCACTGTGAGCGCCCAGCCTCTTTTTGGGGCTATCCACTGTGAAACCCTAAACGGAAAACGGAAAACGCAAAACCCTAAACACAAAACGCAAAACGCAAACTGCATGTGAAGGGTTTCTCAACACAGGTATGGCTGGCAATAAGCATAACCCCATGTATGGTAGCATTTGTATGATGCCTAGGGCACAAAGTGGCATATTTGGTAATGCATCTATACCCCAAGGTGCTTATGAGTCTCAAGAAAAGAGTGTTGGTCATGCAAATCCTTCTTTTGGTGTTGGTCATGATGCAAATACAACAAATGCACCCTTTTTGCAGCAGCCAATGTATGACAACTTGACTCCCAAAGGGGCAGCAAAAGACTACGACAAGGGTGGAAAAGGAGTGAAGTTTGAGTCCTTTAGTGGTGCACAATATGTTAGCAATCATGTGTCTTGTGTGGTCATCTCCTGCCTATGAGCCTTAATCTAAGTTAGATAAGGACATTAGGAGCTCTAACATTGTCTTTGTTTGTCATTTTATGTGTTTTAGATGGAGGGCACATTAGTGCATTTCTTTTTGTGCACTTTTAGGTATTTTTTAGGGATTTGACCACATTTAGGGTTTTCCCTCTTTTTCACCTGTATATAGGCAGTCTGCCCTCCCACTTTTATTATTCATTATTCATTATTCATTATTGATCCTTCGTGATCAGCCAACCCTCCTCATTTTCTCATCCCCCTACTACCGTCTGGTGCCCACACTAACACGTCGAGCTGCGTGTTGGAGCTGACTATTGCAACCTTGTACCTTCCGTCATTGCAGTCACATTGTTCCTTCTCTCTCATGCGTTCTCTCTTTGTCTCCTCTTCATGTTCACTCTCCTCTTTTTGTTGCGCAGTCTCACATGGTATCAGAGCTTACATGTGGGAGCCGGAGATATCGAAGAGGAGCGTGTTGTCCGCAACAAAACTTGCCAGGCATCATCCCCATGTGTTGCAGGCCTTGAGCTTGCCAGGCATCATCCCCATGGGCTACAGACCTTGCACCTTAACTCATCCCCACGTGCTGCAGACCTTGCACTTGTTGGAGTCAAACAGGTAGGACGGCCTCTTTCCAGCCCTTTTTTAGGCTACATTTACCATAGCAAATTTGTGTTTTGCTCCTAGGTGGCCTTTATCAAGCTAGACGGCACCATTACTGCACTGGGCAACATCGAACAGGCTGGGTGGCCATTCTATTGCCTAGGTGACACTAAAACAAACCTGTGTTTTCCGCAGGCAGCCTTTGGCACATGTGCTGCAAAACCAGGCCCTATATCACCTGCGTTTTTGTGCAAACAACCCACGGCACACTTGCTACAGGAGTAGCCTTCCATTGTCTGTGTTTTCTGCAAGCATTCCCCCCCCCCCCCCCGAATCTACGTTTCGCTACTCGGCAGCCTCCTTGCTGCTAGGCGGCACCCTTTAAGGTTGGGTGGTAGTTCTTCTCGGTCAAGCGGCACTGTTCTCTATTCGGCGGATTGTTTACAAGTGGATAGCATCCTTTCTTTGCTGCGTTTCAAACTGGCTAGTCTTTTTTGACCAAGACGACTTCTTTTTGGTGCTGAGCGGCCACATTTTTCAAGCCACAACAGGGAAAATTCGCATTTATTGTGGGTACACCATTTTCAAGCACTCCTGCCACCTGGTTCTTTACCAGTCCCTGGATTGCCTATGTTTCTAGGTGTAAGCCCTATGTTCCTCTACATTTACTGCTCCCTCTCTTTGCTCGGCATTGTGTGTTCCCTTTAGCATTGGATACTCCCCGTCTACCTTGCATCAATCAGTTTTCTTCTATACCGTGGCCCAACGGACCCTGATTATCCCAAGGACACCTCTTATTGATCACCTTTATTCCAATTGCAACATCTTGTTTGTTTTCTTGCAAGTATTTCTTGAAGCACATCTATGGGCGACATGTATGCTATGGGGAATCGTGTGGTTCGGGATCATTCTGACCAACCACATGTTAGCGATCAGCTCCCTACCACATCAGCATTAAAACAAGGTTGAGGCGAGCGTGGGCGTGCGAGAAAAGAGAAGATTTGCTGAAGCTGCTGCTGTTTTTCTACTGTTAGAGAAGGAAGAAGGCTGTGTTTTTTCCTTCAAGTGCAAATTTTACCTTTTCATCGCCTCCGGCGGCGGCTAAAGAAGGTTCAAGAATCGGAGAAAGGAGCCCTAGCAGGCTGCGTTTTCACAGTCATAGGGGATTTCTTTTGCGTTTGTGCAGGCATTGCAGGTGAAGATGTCTATAGAGACTGACGTGGAGTTCCAAGCGATCATGGACCGGAAGGTGCTGCATCTGGCGCGTGATGATGTTGGCCATATTGGAGTCTTATGATTTGGCGGAGCTTGTGATGGAGGAGATCAACCGGCCCTTGGTGAGAGATGAGTCCAAACTCTCTTACAGTGCTCGTGCGGAGTTGACCAAAGCCCAGTCTCATTGGGACAAACTGAATGCCAAGATTCGTTCTTTTCTTTTTCTGTCTTGTACAACAGCCATGATAGCCCATATAGAGCACCTGACGGTGGCTCGGGAGATATGGCTAGAACTTGACCAGATGTACAGCCAAATGACCCTTATGAAGAGGGTTTCTTTGGAGGTGCAGATGCGGACCTTGTTCGTGAATAAGTCTTCTTCACTTCGGGAACACATCAACAAGCTTCGGCAGCTTCAGATGCAGGTTCAAAATGCGGGAAAGCCCATTTCCTCCAAAGACATGGCGATCACTCTATTGTCCCAGTTGCCGCCACGATTCGGTACTTTTTATTCCGCTCTTATTACTTTAGGGTGGGAGTCGACTCTTCGATGGGAAGAGTTGGTTGCTATGGTCTTGGACTAAGAGGAACAATTGAAGGGACAGAATGCTTCCAAATCAAAGGCATTGGTTGGTCGAGCCTCTCAAAAGAAGGGGAAGGACCAAAAGAAAAAGGAGGAGGACAACAAATCCAGGAAGGACAAAGAGAAAGAATCGACCTACCATATTTGTGGTAAGACTGGCCATTGGAAGAAGGATTGCCCCGACAAGGACAAAAAGGACACAAAGGATTCTGGAGTGGTAGCTGCACCCTCATCAGCTACTTTTCTACACTTAGCAGTCATAGAGGACCCTACACCGAAGACTTCTGATGCTGCGATGACAACTCCCCAGGCTCGAGAGTGGATTGTGGACAATGGTGTCTCACGGCACATGACTCCTTCTACTGTTGGTGTTGCCCATTTGCGACCCTCGCGTGGGCAAATTCTCATTGGGGACAGCTCTTCTATGTCTATTGCTGCATGGGGTGGGATGCAACTAATTCCAAATGGACGTGGTGGTACTCACACATCTGAGGTGTTACATGTGCCAAGCTTAGGGTATCACTTGCTTTTGGTCCATAAGATTTATTCTCTTGGTCTCTTGGTGGAGTTTGACAGTGATGCTGTTGGAGTTCTTAATCGTGGATCGAGGAAGGTTCTCTCTTCAGGGTATGAGGAGAACGGCATCTACAAACTGAAGTCTTCTTCCGCTCTTACCTCTCTTCTTCTTACCTCTCAAACACAATCCGAGCTATGGTATGCTCGGTTTGGCCACCTGAACTATGGGTATCTTCGGAAGGCGTCGTGAGGATCGCTTGTTCGAGGTTTGCCGGACATAGTGGTGAGTTAGCACCCATGTGTCTCCTACATTCGTGGGAGAGCTTGGACATGGCCACAGACCCTTGTAAGATTTTTTGCAATGCGAGAAGGTTGAAGCGCAGAGATAGATAATGTTTAGTCGCCTCCTATCCCTTCTCCTTCGCATGCTCCGCCATACCTTCTAACCTTTTCTTCGCATCTTGTCCAACCTCCTTGGTCCTTTGAGTGGCCTCATCCGCAGTTCGCTTCAGACTGTCGGTGATATCCTGGCTCCTTCGCTTTGCATTGTCAACACCCGGGTTGATCTATGTTTTGTTGTTGGTCTCTTGGCTGGGTTCATGAGTGCGCCCCAACAGGTGCATTGGCAGGCTGCTCAGAGGATACTACGGTATTTGAGGGGGACCTCCAACTTAGGGATTCATTATCCAACAAGGATAGGTGCTTCTCATCTTGTTCTTGCAGGTTGGAGTGATTCAAATTGGGCTGCGATGTGGATCACAGGCAGTCTACTACAGGTTATTGTTTTACCTTGGGTGTTGGTACTATCTCTTGGAGTAGCAAGAAAAAGCCCACGGTAGCCCTATCTTCGACTAAGGCAGAGTATCGGGCTGCGTCTTCTACCACATGAGGCTGTGTGGCTTCGGCAGTTGTTGGAGGAGCTTGGCTACCCCCAGACCTATCCTACTATCTTCCAGTGCAACAACGAGAGTTGCATCGCCTTGGCATGTAATTCCGTATTCCATGCCCGAACGAAACACATCGAGATCCAGTATCACTTCATCAAGGAGAAGCTTCTGGATGTGACCATTGATGTGGAGTACTCTAAGACTAAAGATAATCTTGCAGATTTGTTTACGAAGGCACTTCCCCAAGCTTTGCTTCATCGACATTCCAGATCCCTACATCTGTTGCCTTGTCCAGGATCTGAGAGGAGGTGTTAGTGATCAGTTCCCTGCCATGTCAGCAGTGCCACGTGGCAGTTTTGCCACATGGCAGCAGCAGTCGGACTGTCGGCGACTGTCGGCCGACCTGCCTATTTTGACATTTTTACGAGGCATTCTTTTCAGCCTTTTAAAGGCTGAGTTTCCAGCAGTTTTGATCACTTGTATCTGACAGATTTCAGTCTGTTGGTGACAGAGACAGCACTCGGGCTGACAGAGATCAAGGTCCTCAAGGCGGAGACATACGCAAATATTCTCTCTACACCTGTGTATAACTTATACAGCATTCTTCACTACAGATTTTCTATGTTTCACAGTCTCTTTCTCTCTCTCTTCTCTCTCCGTTCACTCTTTGTCATAGTCATTCGCTTCCGCATTGCTTCACTCTAACACCACCATCTTATTACTCTTTCCTATTATATTATTCCGAAGCTTCTAGTCTCTGATTGGCATTGATGGCATCTCCTGAGCAAGTACCGGTCCTACCCTCTCCACATCCGACAAGCTGGATGGGACGAACTACCCTCTATGGTCGTGCCGCATGGGGTGTCTCCTTGATGATAAGGACCTTTGGGATTTCGTTGCAGTCCCTATATCCCAACCTATCATCAATCCTCATGGTGTGACCGTGGATTCGGCAACTTTATGTGATCAGTTCAATGCCAAAGCCCACTCCTCTCCCTTTGAGTTGTATAGATTCTGTGCTCATGCATGTTTGACATCTTCACACCATTGCAAAGATTTGGAGGAGATTGGCATCTCTCTTCCGGATTTAGATATTTGGGCATTGATTATCTCTTGAGTTGAAGCTAAGATAGCTTTCAATCGCAAATACCCTACGATAAGGAATCACATCCACAAGATGGAGAAGATTCGGGATGAGCTTTCATTCCTTGGTACAGACATTTCTTTGAAGGACCTAGTTGTGACACTTCTCTCACATCTTCTACCGCCAACATATGATATGTTCTACACTAATCTTCTCACTTCTCATAGGCAGGAGACTCTCACTTGGGAGGAGCTAGTCCCATTGGTGCTTGAGCAGGATGCGCGTCACAATGAGCCAATTTCTTGCGAAGCCTGTGCACATGGCTGTGCTTATGCGATTTTCTCTACAAATACTAGATAAGCCAAGCAAAAGAAAGAAAAGAGGCAAAAGTTGGAGTCATCTTTCCCGCTTGGCTCTTGGTCCCTATGGCACCTTCAATAGTTCCTCACTATCATCTCATAGTTGAGTTGGAGGCTTGGCTCACCCATCCCCGACTGGAGTTTTTTGGAGTGATCCATTTGAGGCCTCTCTGTTTCCATTGCCCTTTGGTGGCCTTCCATTTGATCAGCTGTTTATACAACGAGGGGGTCTTCCTCCTTGGTTGGCATTCTTCATCGATGGACTATCTCAACATTGGCACTCTTCCTGCCACCCTTGGATCCGCATCTCCTTTGGCCTTCTGCCACATCTAGGATCTAAGAGGGGGTATTAGTAGTCATGTGTGTCGTGTGGTCATCTCCTGCCTATGAGCCTCAGTCTAAATCAGACAAGGACATTAGGAGCTCCGACATTTTCTGTCTATCATTTTATGTATTTAAACACACTTTAGATGGAGAGCACATTACTTTTTGTGCACTTTTGGCTATTTTTTAGGGGGTTTCGCCACATTTAGGGTTTTCCCTCTTTTCCACCTATATATAGGTAGCTTGCTCTCCCACTTCCATTATCCATTATCCATTATTGATCCTTCATGATCTGCCAGCTCTTATTTTCTCATTTCCTTGCTACCATCTCGTGCCCACACTTACACATATAGTTGCAATGTTGGGGCCGACTGTTGCAGCATTGTACCTTCAGCCATTGCAATCACATTGTTCCTTCTCTCTCCTGCGCTCTCTCTTTGTCTCCTTCTTCTCTCTGTGTTCACTTTCCTATGTTGCATACTCTCACACAAGATAGGCTAAAAGCCTTGACTTTTATTCAACAATTTGATGTAGCCTATTCAGGGGGAAACCTCACTGAATCCTCTAAGATTCAAAAGGCAACCACTTTTTTGAAGGGGAATGCATTGTGGTGGTGGTCTATGCTCTTAATGCAAAGTAGAGCACCGTCAACATGGGTACGATTCAAGCAAATGTTTGCATCGAATTGGTTGACTAGTACATTTGAGGTGGACATCACCACAACTTGAAACAAGCTTGATGCAACACAATACAAGAACTTGGAACAATATAATAAGAAGTTTTGGAATGCCTTGTTGCCAGTAACTCATTGTCCACTTCCTCTTCATGAGCAAGTGAAAAAGTATGTATGTGGGCTGCCTAAGGGAATCGGGGATTTTTGCATTACATCCACTATGTCATGTCTTACTCACAAAGACTGTTGCTATTGCCGATGCATTGCTGTATGGAAAGATTTAGGCTTCCAAGAAAGTGGGGAAAAGCTGAATAAGTTGTTAAAGTTTGAGAAAAGGGACAAATCTGAAAATCATCCTAAAAAGAGATCAAAACAGTAAGGAAAGAGCTAGAAATCAATTGCAGAACATAGGGAATTAAGGGGCTGCAATAAATGCTTTGTTTATGAGCAAATAGCTAAGGACTGTCCCAATAGGTACCAAACTGGAAAGTCACAAAATCAAGGAGATCCCAAGGGTAAGAAGCACAAAACATTAGTTGGATTGATACCAAATGTTATTAATTATCGGCCCAATGATGATGCTAGTGAGTTACGCAAAGCATGGGGCAATCAAAGATCAGCATGCTTTGATTTTCTTTGATAATGGAGCACATGTCAATTTTATCTCTACAAACATGGCAGCTTGTCTAGACAACAGAGAGATCAGATGGGACCCATAGGAAGTTGGTAGGCATGCAAGGGCCATGCAGAGCTTGTTTCACCATTGATTGAAAAGCTTCGTTTGCACATTTAGGGACATGTGGACAGCGAAGTGTTCTTTATTGCTTTGCTTGAGGGTTGTGATGTCTTACTTGGTATACCTTGGTGCCATCATGTGTAAGCATTGTTTGATTCACATGCTAAAGTGATCACTATTCAACATAAGGGTAAGACCCATAGTTTGGATGTAAAGTAGAAAGGGAAATAACACATAGAGAGAGTTTGTATCCAAAGCTGAGTATAAGATACTATAGACCGTTTCACATGTTGGAGAGGATCAACAATGTTGCTTATAGGTTGAAATTACCTCCACATTGGCAAATACACAATCCCTTTCATGTGAACTTGTTAAGGCCTTTTCATGGTAATAGAGAAAAGCCCTGAATAGAGGCCTTTTATGATGAAATGGATGCAAATGCAGCGGTTCATTCCAGGCCTAAGGATGTATCTACTAGTATCTACTGAAATTCAGCTAGAGGTTGAGAAGTTAGATGAGATTTCGGTACCCGAGCAGATTTCAGTACATAAAGAGAGAAAGATCAAAGGTAAAGTTTCCAGAAGGTATTTGGTGAAGTTTCAAAACTATTCGCCAATGGATGTTAAGTGGATGGAAGAGGATGACTTGGTAGACCGTCCTCGGTTGTTGCAGCTTTACCTTGAGGCTTTTCAATTAGAGCCAACTTTGGATCGAGCTCAGTTAGGTTCAACAAAGCAGGGGTCCAAAGCATTGCCTAGTGCTCAAGGAAGAGGTAGCACTTCCACTCCTGTGTGATGGACAACTCTCATGTATATTGGATCTCGGGTGTATTTAGCGTGCATCCAAGGTACTATGCTGACAGTATGTCTACCATGAGGTTACTAATCAATATATTAGTCACTGCAACTGGTATACAAATGGGTATGGTTTTCACTGTGGCTCTAAAACTATGCATTTGCATTTGTAAGCATCAATCTATGATCATCACAAATCGATTATCAGTTGCTGGTTTTTTATGATAATCATTAGTTTTCAATGGCATTCATCCGGTTTTGTGGATGACAGCATGTTTTATATATACCATTGCCAGTTCAGCCATGGTTTATACTCAAATTATGCTTTGCCATGGTTATTTTGCCACAATAGTTGAGATATGCTAATGAGAAATGCATTGTGTGGGTTCTTGGCAGCAATCTTGGATTCTTTATAAGTCTTATGTTTTATTTATACTAACTGAAAAAATTTTACGAGTGTTTGGCATTTACATGGTTAAGCAGCAGTGGCCAATGTTGTTTTCACTATGATGCCTTTTGGGAAATTCCAGTGCCACATGTTTTGCTTTGGCACATGGCAATGCAATCAAGGACGACTACCAGGATTTCAAGGGGATGGTCTATCATGAGGACGTGAAATTTCATTGCTTTGCAAACCATTTGATTAAAAGTTGATCAAATGTGCACATGTGAGATGCACGTCAATTATTTCATAGTGTGGGGTCCATGACTCCAATATGGAGAAGAAGGTATTTATGAGCAGCACGTTGACCTTGTAAATCCCAATTTTAATGTCAAATGGTGGCCTAATATGGCTAGATTCAAACAAACCCTATAGGAGGTGGCCACATTGCCAACGAAGCTACATGCATGTGTAGAGTCATTGCCACACTAGATTCTTATTTGGAGGGCATATCGTGGCACAAATTTTGCCACCAAACTTCTTAGGGGAGGTGTAGAGGGGGTGAAGCCCCTCTTTGCAAGGATCCGATGGGGAGGGCCCCTCTCCCCCATGGCCCAAAGGATGTTACACTAAATACCATGAAAGATTTATGGGCCTACATAATATACATTTAGTGGTCAACCTTTGTTGCATGCTTGTTGGCAAAGCATGTATGCAAAGCTCTATTTAGCATAATAGTTTGTGGCACACTTTAAAGGTTAAGCTGTGCCTTTCTACATGCACAACCTTTACTCTCTCTTGTTTCATGTGTGCTATCAAAGCTTCCCAATATAAGCACACAGTTGAGAAGCATCAACAATCTATTGTAATCATTTGCAATAATTAAACCTTTTGATTCTTCAAATTTTCTGTTCATCACTTGCTTACAAATTTCTTGTACTCCTACACTCTCTTTTCTTACCACCATCCACTCAAAAGAGCGACTTTGAAGTTAGGTTTACAATGTGCACAGTTTAGACCCTGCATCTCACACTACCCTCAACTTCTAAAGCCATGAAAACACATGCCTTATGGGCACATGTTGGCACAAAGTCACCACGAGCATAGAATACCCAGTTTCATAGGTGTATGGGCACACCTCAACCATCAACTCAAAATAGTAATTTTGCTACTAGACTAGTGTGTTAAGAGATCACATGTGCACATGTTTAGTCCAACATCCTACACCAGCCACGGCTTCTCAGGATGACATTGTGCCAAGATGTGCCCTATATGCTTCTTGTCAAGGCTGAAAATTATGGGCACCTTATATGGTTAAGGAAACACATCTCAATCTTTCCTGCATTCTTCACAAACAATCCTATTGAATATTGGCTTAGAAGCACATATATTAGGAGGCACATGACATAAGCTCATGGTGAACTGAAGCCCCTGGCATTCCTCAATCACCTTACACAGGCATAATTAATCTCTACTACATCTCTGATCAATACACGCAACAGCCATTTGAAGAAGCTAATTCTCACAGTGGGAAGCACCAAGAAGTCCAATGAATGGTCCATAATTGGCCTGCATACATGTGCTAAATCCCAGCCTCTGTGGTTGAGGCAGGGCCAAATTTCTTGCTGGACACCCAAATAGCCAACCTGTGCACAGGGTAGTAGGCCCAAATGACACAATGCCTCCAGATGAAGATCCCCCTACCTTGAATTCTGAGCTTGCATGGAGCTTTGGATGGAGTATATTCTCAGTCTGTGAACAGAATGTTAAATAGCTCACCTAAAAATCGCTCTACACTTCACCACATAACTACGGCTGCCCCTGTTAGATTTCAGTTACATTTGTCTGTTTCATATATGTTAAGATGGATAGCAATTCAATCCACAAATGACAAACTTTGTGATATGCTTTGACCAATTGAACTTTAATGGTGTCTGCTTTAACTTGGCATGGAAAAAGGCAATAAGTACAACCAAACAACATTCTATGAGCATCAACTTTGGTCCTGATATGCTTAATGACATTTTCAAATGAAGGCGCATAAAATGTGAACCACAACAACTGCAACCACAAAGGCCTTTTAAAGAGACGTGACTCACACTCAAAAGCTAGACAATCAGGTATCTGCAGTAAGAATTGTGAGTTGTCATGAGGTTGCCGAAATGTATAAACTTTTGCAACACTCTGCCGTGTAACATTGTTGAACCTCAGCACCCGCCACTCTGAACCAAGGACTTCCCAACCACTGTCAGTGCCCAACTTCCCTTTTATCCTCTGCAGATCCATTGCAAGTTCCGGCCAATCTTCCAGATCCTAGGAGCAGTGTTAGGGCAAACCTAAATCCTTATGGATCTCCTACACTTGAGACCCATCATAAAGCAAAACAAAACCCTACCATTACAACTGCAAGCAAACAATCTATTGTTCAGAAGTAGCAAAAACAGTTCATAGACTCTTTTTTCCACAAGTGCATGTCAGAGGCTTCCACATACCAACCTCATTCTGTCACCCAACATTAATAGACTAACCCCATAAAGGGAGACAGTGACTGACAAGGGCGTGGGGAGGTTGTTTTGGGCACGCAGGCGCATAGAAGATATGTACTGTCACCTGCCATGCATATGCAGAAGTACAATAAAACAAATCCAAAACTTTGGGGTTAGAATTTCCACTGTTAACTGCTGAAGTGGTCATATTGCTTCAGAAGCCTGAAGGGGTGCACTTATTCAGAACTGCTTGTTGGCACTAACATAAATGGAAGTTACTTGATAAAAACATTCAAGTTCATATGACACAAATTTGGAGAAAATTACCAGAGGGTATGCCTTACTTCAGAGACTGGTGTATCCATTATAAAGACAGACTCCAGTACTCAACAGAGGACACCCAGGTCCTACACACTAGCAACATTCATTACACAGCCACTACCACAATGCATTCCTACCCATAACAGAAGGTCAAGTTCAAATGCTTGCAAACCAGGCCATCAAAAGACAGCAAACACATATGCTGGAATGTTCATCTCATTTGGCAAGGCTAACATTTCCAGCAAAACTCAACCGAGCAGTTTAGCTTGAGGTGACCAGGGAGAAAAGGTAAATCCAACATGTCACATTCACTTCCTTTTCCCGTAAATCTCAGCAAAAGAATCACCGTTTTCTCATCTTTCCCAGTTATGACAGTGCCACTGCTCAAGCATGTCCCTGCCTCTTCTGTCTGATGAGGAAAGAATGAGCTATTATATGTGATTTTTCTGGCAATGCTTGTCACACCTTTGTCAATGACACAGATTAAAACCCGCCATTATATTAATAATAGCATCAGGTAGCTAAGGTGGTCGGAAAACTAAATTATGTACCTTACTAGAACAAGATCTAATGCAGATCCTTGTCTTGGACTTCCTTTGCTGCTGTAAAAATTGTGAAACCCTCGTTTTTGTGTTTCATAAATGGCTATGGTACAGGTAGTGCCATTAACATAGAACATCAACTATTATGTAAAGACAGAAAGAACTAAGTCTAGTCTGGTCGATCACAACAAGCATCATCAGAGTGAGCTAAGACATGCTGTGTACAAAGGATCACCTATTCTACTTCCCTTACATCACTGACAGCTAGCAAACTAATTCCAGCATATACCAATCCCCTTTAAGGTATTCAGCATGGCCCATTTTATATTCCTTACTATCAATTCCTCATAAAATGTTATCTTTGAAGTAGTTGGAATCAGAATGCCTTGAGAACTAGCCCGAGCTGTTGGACAGATTCCTGTGCATTACGCACCCATTGGAGTTTATTGAAAGGAGGTCAGTCTTTCATGTCAAAACAAATGATTACCCGTAAAGGGATAATATGAATCTGAACTCCTAATGCTGCTTTCTTTAATGCCTTTGCTGTTATCAGGTCAACATAGTGAATATGAGCAATATCCTTAACTGAAGCTCTATATTTAGAGGCAAAGGCAGCTTTGGCAAATCTGATTTCTGTGATACAGAGGTAATTTCCTCATAAAAACCCACGTGCTAACTGAGGTGTTGCAACGCACCTTGATAGAGGCCGGATGAGCGGTGACAGAGACTTCTCCATTGCCCTTCTGGGAGGGTCTATTGAAGACAGTGACGCCTTCGTTGCGGCCCCACCCTCCACCCTGTGTGCCCCACCATTCGGCAGAGCGTGTCCAATCACCGGGATCCACACGGCGCCAGACAGCCCGGGCAGCGGCGGCCGGTGGAGAACTGCTGGTTTTTGCGCCCGGAACAGAAGAGCTGCCATTAAAAGAAGAGTAGTACCGCTTCCAGGAACGACTGGACAGCTGGGGTGATAGGGCATTGCGTGAGGCTTGGTAGGTGCGTGTTTTGGACAACGATCCGAGATGGCTTAGGCATCCATGGCAGCATGGCAACACAGACTTCTGTGCCATAGCCCCTGCTGTGAGGTGGTGAACTGAAGAGCAGCTGTGCCGAAGTAATAAAATTATTTCATTTCAGTAAATTGAAAATTGGGAAATTTACCTACTCCTGTCATTTGTGGAATTTCCTAACACAGCAAATCTCCCATTAGCAGTTTTATAGACAAATTTACCTACTCCTGTCATTTGTGGAATTCCCTAACACAGCAAATCTCCCATTAGCAGTTTTATAGACAAATTGGGAAAATTACCTACTCTTGTCATTTGTGGAATTTCCTAACATAGCAAGTTTTATAGACAAATTCCCATGTTGTGAATCATGACAGCATGATGAGCTTCTCCAAGGAGGGAGGGACTCCATACTTAGCTAGGTGCGGTTGGGGACGGAGAGCTATTGGTGGAGAGTTGTTGTCCCCATCTTCCCGTGTGGGGAAAGGGGCCCTTTTTCCTTGTTTTCCCTTTCAGCGTTCAACATCATGATTTTCCGCTCATGAGGCACAACATATCTAGCTAGGTGTAGCCGAGGGTAAGTAACATTCAACATCATGAGCTTGCGCTTGGGAGGCAATGCAACCCAACCAAAGATTGTGGTCTTTTCGTATTTCTCTACCACAAGGGCTATTCTCTATTTCAATTCGTTATACCAATAATCTCCCCTTGAGTCCAATTGTTACTTGCATTAGTATAGGATGCTTGCCATTATCTTAAAAGAAGTTAAGATCTTTTCCACTTAAAGGATCATTACCAATATTAGAGGTGTCGATTATATAATTGATCCTAAATTTGAAGTTAGGTATGTTATGCCTCCCAAGCAAGAGCTCGTGATGTTGAATATTGCCTGCCCCCAACCACACCTAGCTAGGTATGCAATGCCTCCCCAACTAAAGCTCATGATATTGAATACAATAGGGAAAAAGGAGGAAACATAGCCCTCTTTCCCACATGGGAAAATGTCAAAAACTTCTCGTGCCACCAAAATACCTCATATGAAAAGTTCTCAATACATGGTACTAGCTCTCTCTATCAAAGAAATTTCATATGTAGTGACATAAAGGTACTTACATCCACAACGGCGCCAGCTCCCACTCCCATCTCTCTGTGTTCCCATCTTTCTCATAGCTCATGAGCTTAAAATGCACTAGAGACCGATTGGGTATAACTTTTCCCCCATGCATGGATGAACGCATTCCCCATGCATATATTTATTAGATTTTATTTTCTTAGTGTTCAAAAAAATACAAAGGACATTCAAAATGCCCATTTATTTCTCTTCCTTACATGGTTCTTCTTTCCCAATTTTTTTCTCAAAAGAAGAGTCTCTTTCCTAAAAATAAGATCTAAAAATATTAATGCTAATCTAGTATTCAAGATATACATTAATAAAATAAAATTTTTAGTTTTTTTTATTTAGCCAATAAATAAGCACTAGCGCTTAAGCACATACAACCGTCGCGCTAAAGAGCATCCATCAAAAATATAATAATTACATGCTACTTGAGTCCCTAATAAATAAATATCTATGTTGTACCAAGCACAAATCACATTATTCCCTGCCATTTAACTACCAAGCATGAGCAATTGGTGACACACGTAGGCCTACACGTGACAAGTTACAATCATGCAACAACTAAATAATGTTGAAAATCTACAAAAATAAATTAAATCATCATCTTATTTTCATGTAATTCTTCTTATAATTTTGATAACATGGCAGGGGTTTCAGAGGAAATTATCCTCAATTGAATAAAATAATCTATAAATAAATGCAAGGGTGGCCAAATTGTGCTACCTCAATGTGGCGAATCTATACTAAATTAACAAGAAGCTGAACAAAAAGATTTATATACTACCTCAATGTGACGAATCTATACATATCCCCAAAGGAAAATAAGGCAACCATAGATTTTCATAGGTCACCATCTTAGTGTGGTAAATTGTGACCTTTGGACTTTAAATATGATTGCAAATGGTAAACACCAATTTTTGAATCCATTAGGATTCCTCAAGAGAATGGTTTTTATATTTAATTAAATATTAGTGATATTGATTACCAATTCAAATAGTGGTCAAATTACGATCTATTATCTTTTTGAAAACTAAAATCTCAGTATCTTCGTCTAATAAAGGAGAATTTTTAATGACAAGAGTGGCAAGAGGTGTACCTTTAAAGGGCTTCAACAAATTGATATGAACGGAGTTATGGATTTGTCAATGTGAAGGTATACCCAATCGAAAAGTATTATCGTTAATCTTATGTGTAATACGAAATGGGTCATAATAGCGAGGAGCCAGCTTAATCTTTGGATTCTTTTCAAGAGATTTTAAACTATGATTTTCTATGCACAACCATATCAAATCATTTTCATTAAATTTAATGGCTCTACATTTTTAGCTTGAATGGTGTAACACAATTGAGATGATTTAATGAGTTTGGTCACATCTTGTAAAATTTTCTTATGGTTAGATGCCAAACCATTGATATCAAGAACATCATAAGCATTGTTTTCGGAATGGAACACAAATGTGAAGTCCATTTAAGAACCCAAATTCTTAAATAAGGCAACCTAAAAGTGATTACAAAAATGACGATCGTGATAAGAGAATAAGGATTTGGGGAAAGCCATAATGAGAAAAAATAGTGTTGATAAAAAGCTTGGTAGCTTGAGGAGCAATTAAAGTCTTTTTACACATAACAAAATATGCTTGTTTGCTAAATCTATCAACAATGGTCAAAATCATATCATTATAGGTTAAAGTAGTGGGTTATTTACAGATAAAGGCATGAGTAATCCAAATGTTTTGCCACGATGGTGTTTAACCCTTTGACAAACGAGACATTCAAATACAAATTGAACCATATCATGTTTTAAATTAGACCAATAGAAAAATTATTTGCAAGTAGTCAAAGTAGATTGAATTCCTTTATGGCCCATATAGGGTAGTGCATGTATTTCGTGCATAACCATGACTCTAAATGGTGCAAATACACACAATTTCTTTTGAAAATATAAAAACCCATTAACAAAAGTATAATCATTGAAAATAGTAATGTTAGAGTTATGCATATGATGCCATAAACAAAAATCAAGATAATAAGAATAAGTAAAAATCATGGAATCAAAAGATTAAATTGTTATGAAGAAATGTGATTTAAATAAATAGTATTTATCTTGTTAAAACCAAAAATATAATGAGTAGAAACATGATCATGGGGGCAATGGCTAACGGCATTAGCTACAATATTAGCACATCCTAGCCGATACTAAATTATAGGATGGAAGTCCTAAATAAAGGAACCCCACTTAATATGCCTATCAAAATTTAATATTTGAGATAAAATGTGTTTTCTGGCAGCTTGTTGATCGATTTAAAACTTCTAAACCCATAAGGCAATGTTTTCAGATATCTAGAGTGTGGAAAACAACTAATAACTATTTATCATACGTACTATAAATTTTCTCGGAAGGTTTTAGTTTGCAACTCTTGAAGGCTATAGGGTGATCATTTTGCATAAGTATAGCACATATTACTGATCTCTCGACATCAATGACAACTAAGAAGAAAGATTGGTTAAAATTAGGTAATTGCAAGGTAAGAGCATGAATCAATAAATATTTTAGGGAATCGATAGATGTTTGTTGACTAGCCTCCCAAGGGAAAATAATATTTTTATGTAGTAAGAGTGTTAGAGACAAAGCAATCAAAGAAAAATTATGCACAAGCTTCTTGTAAAAATCAACTAATTTGAGAAAAGAATGAACTTCATAT
The DNA here is from genome assembly GCF_053477565.2 of Lygodium microphyllum. Lineage (NCBI taxonomy): Eukaryota > Viridiplantae > Streptophyta > Polypodiopsida > Schizaeales > Lygodiaceae > Lygodium > Lygodium microphyllum. Next base: position 108,934,368 of record NC_141135.1, read on the forward strand.
ACATTTCTTAACACATGTCATTAATTAATAGTACATACTTTCTTTGGATCAATTCTAATGCCATCAACAGAAATCATATGTCCTAAATATTCAATCTAAAGTTTGAAAGGGAACATTTTTTATAGGATTAGCATAAAGATTATTAGCTTTTAGTAAATAGAAAACTATAAATATTCCTTACCTTTGCTTTTCAATTTATTAAAAACCAAAATGTCATCGAAAAACACAATGACAAAATGTTGATAAAACTTTTTCTAATAAGTGTAGTAAAAGTGGCAGGTGCATTCAGTAAACCAAAAGGCATAACAATAAATTCATGGTGACCAAACTGTATGCAAAAAGCGATTTTAATAATATCAACATTGTCTATTCTAATTTGATTCTAATTTGATGGTATCCTAATTTTAAATCAATCTTGCTAAAAATTAAAGATCCCTTTGATTTATCCAATAAATCATCAACACAGAGAATACTGATTTTTGACAATGATTGTGTTGTTTTCCTTTTCTTCTTGACAATAAGTATAGGTGATCCAAATTGCAACAAACTAGGATGACTAAGGCATTTATCGAGTCAATGACTTGTCGTTGAATTTCCTTTTGGTGAAGGGGACTATGTCTATAAGGTGCCTTATGAGGAGAAGGAACTCCAAGAAATAGTTCAATCTTATGGTTTAACTCTATGGCGGCAACTAAGATGGATAGTCATCGGTAAAATAGTTCTTATAGGTAGTCAGAAAGCACTTTTGTGATGGCGTGAGAAGTGCAATCTTTGGATTCTCAACCTTTTGTGACATAAATTATGTAGACCTTTTTTTGCTTTCTAAGAGCACGCTTGGCTTATGTGTGTAGAATCAAGTGAAATAACTCTAAGTTTAAATTGCCAAGCAAGGTAATGTGCTCTTCTTAAAAACCAAAGGACATTGAATGAATGTGGCAGTCAATATTAAGATTAGTACTTGTGGTGAAAAGGCATACCTAGTATAATATAAAAAAGCCATAATAAAATCATGTTTTTCTTTGTAAGAACCTAGAGTTATATCTAATCCTCTAACTTTACGCTTTTTGTTATACCTTATTCCTTGGAAAGTAGATTTTACCTTATACAATGATAGAATGGTTTACAAATGCAATCTTCTAATTAATTTCTTAGAAATGAAATCATGTGAGCTACCCTTATTATGTAAAATAACTACATTTGAATATTACACAATGCTTGCATCTTTAATAAATCATGAAGAGGGACTAATATACTTTCTTACCTTTAGTTGTTGCCTTTTGTTGTAGAGAGATGCTGGTCCAAATAGGAGCACAATATGATACTTTTTCTATATTGTGCATTTGAGCAACGATATTGTTGGTGGTACTATTGTTGTTGTTGTTGGACAATTTAATCTAGTGGTTTGCTCATAAATGGCCAAGACAACCACAACGATAACATGTCGGCTTAAACTTTTTACATTGAAATTTGAAACTTATATTTTGAAAATTTACATTGGGTGCTCCAATTTGTTGGTTCATAGAGATGATGGATGTAAAATTGGGCAGATGAGAAGATGAGAAAACATTTGAACAAAAGGGAATGAAAGGATTTTATGGATTCCTGTTGTTGTTGTGAAAATGGTTTTGAGAAAAAATTGAGTGCAAAAGATGTATGCAATAGCTTGGAATTCTTTTTCATCATCATGTACATGGGATATGATAGATTGTAAAGAGAATGGCTTAAGAGAATGAAGCTTAGCTTGTATACCTAACTAGAGATCATCTTTATATTTTCATTGGAGTGTGTCTTCTAGTACTTACTCTAGCATATGTTACAATAGAAGCCATTGCTAGAACCTATTAGTGTAGGTGACTACACTATCGCCCTTTATGGAAGATTAGCCCAATTCCTTCGAGCATTGAGATAAATTTGAGGAGGTAAAAAAGAATCTTTGAAAATCTTTTGGAATGCACCCCACATGATAGGGTGATCAACACTTTGGCAAAGCATATTTCAACATAGGGGTGCCTTGTTAGACTTTATACTTGAGCTTGTCCTTCTCGAAAAAGAATTATTGATCAAAATAATCATTAAATGGCCTTAACCATGACAAGATAAGCTTGTTATATTTCTTATCATCAAATTTTGTAAATTGGAAAAACTTAAGACTAATGCTTCTCATTTTGGATATGTTGTGCATCAAAGATGCTTGAAGAATGTGTGTAATATGATCATCTTTATCTTGGATAGATGGGCTTTGTTGTGCTTTCCACTCTTGAAGGATATGAGTAACCTTGCCTAATTTGTAATGCAGAAGATCAATTTGTTGCTAAAGAGTAATCTTAGGGAGAGGAGATTCGACATTAATCTCTTCAATGTAGAAGACTCTATCATCTTCAAGAGACAATGATCTTATTGAAGAAATAAACTGATGAATAAATTCGCAAATGATGTGGCATATAAGCAAGCTTTGAGAACAATAAAATTCTTTAAAGTATCTTGCAAAATAATGTTACATGTGAACAAAAGCTTGCTAAATATTTTCAAGCAAAATTCTTAGCAAATAACTCTTCAAAATTGGACTCGAATGAAGATCATGGGATACGCACAAGAGCATGGTGCTTCAAGTGCATAAGGGCTCTAGCATAGGACGTTTGTGAAGGGGTAATTTTAAATTAGGCCCCCTCCCTCTCATTAAAAAAACGGTCCTCTGTATTCCCAAAGTACTTATAAAAAATAAGCTTTGTTTTAAATAAAGCTTAGAGAATGCTTTTGTCTACGTGCTCTTGCTATTCCCAACCTAGAGGTGGCTTTATTAACCCCAGGCACAAGAAGAAAGCGAAAAAAGTGGAAAAGCGCAAGTCGGACCCTAAAAGAGGTGACCTAGAAGGAAATCAGACACAACGGAAGAAGCAAGAAGGGAAACAACCAAAAGTGCAAGGGCAGCCTCAAAAGCTAAGTCAAAGGTAGAAGCACATTCTTAAATGCAAGGCACCCCAAAAACTTTTTGTAAAAGAGCGCCAGGCTCCCTCCTATGCAAATTGTAAAGGTAGATGGGCAGTAGAAAGGAAGCTAGGAAGATAGGAGGACAATGGGAAAGAGAGTCTCTAGGCAATGGCCGGCCATGTAAAAAAGGGGATAAGGGGATGACCACCCAAAAGGGATTTAGGGTTTTATATATAAAGTTGAAAAGTGAATGAAGAGCTCATTCTTTGGTGTGTGGCAAAGTGGACTCATCTTCTTCTCTTCTTCTTGCTTGCTAGTGTGTGCTTGAGAGACGGAGTGTGAGAGTGTGAGGGAGTGAGTGAGTGAGTGAGTGAGGCTGAGGGACCAAGGAGAAGAAGCTCTCCATCATCTCCTCTCTTCTTCTCTTATCTTCTCTTCTTTTGTCTTGTACGCGGCTATGGAGGATGGAGCTTGAGGTTGCTTGAGCTCACATCACGAATCGTGGAGCTACCATTGTGCTTGAGGGAGGAGGCAACTCATGTGGGCATTAAGGTAAGCTCACTACACCCTGATAGGATCAAAGGTGCGTCGGCTAGGTGAGAGATAGCCATAGGTGTTCGCTTGAAAGGCTTGAAAAAATAAGCGGTCCGTGGGTCTTGGCGGTTGAGCGGGAGCTCGCCTCTACATTTTGGTTCCGTTGTTGGGGCAACGGATTCAAGCTTGAGCAGTTGTGCACCTCAAATCGAGTAACAAAGTAAGGGTTTCATCCCCAAACTGAAGCTTGAGATAGGTAGGAAGTTTTGGGTTTTTAATCTTGGCAACAAGTAAGTATTTTGGTTTTTTGATGATTAGGCAAGTAGGAGGTAGCATCTCAGTTTTCAATTTTTGATTTTTGTTGCATTTTGATTAGGTTAGGACTAAGAAATTGAAGGAAAAAGCTTTAAGGTTTCTGCTGTTGAAGAGGCTCAAACAGGGCACAAACAAGGAGAAGAATGGGAAAAAGGAGTTCTTGGAGGTGTTAGAATCGCACAGGGAGTGATCGGGTAGATTAAGGTTGAGTCTAGCAAGGGTTTAAGACCCTGGGAGGCAAGGGGAGACCTCATTTTTAGGTTCTATAGTAGAGAAAGAGAGACAGAGAGGGAGGGCTTGAGAGCTTGTGCAAGACTTGGTGCTTCTAGCGAATCAATCGGTGGCCATAGGAATTTTTTGCTTGGATCAGGTGTGTAGAAACCTTTATGTGCATCTAACATTGGATCTTGGAGAATCTAGCTTGTAGGCATGGCCAAAAATCGGTGGCACGAAGTGATTTTCATTCCCGCGACTTACATACCGGCGGAATCAAACGTGATCCCCAAGTATCTGATTCCTAGAATCAAATACTCGGACACCCTGGATTTGTCCGATTCCCAGAATCAGATGGGCCTACAACCGGACCAACGGACCACTCGGACCCATCTGATCGGCCGATAGGACCAACCAAAATTGAACACCCCAATAATCGGACCACTACCACGCGTCCTATCATGAGGATTGGACACTTGGTCCTGACCTTATTGTCCGATTTTGAAAATCAGACTCTTGGACCACCCTGTTTGATTTTGGAAACTGGACACACTCAAATTGAACCAACCTAACCTGTCCAATCGGACACACCCTATCCGATTCCCAAAATTGAACATATCATAATTAGACAACCCATAATCGGACATCCAATTCCTGAAATCAGACACTGCAAAATTAGACACTGTAGAATTGGACTAGATTCTAACACATCAAAATTGACAAATTTAGTTCGTCTGAGATGACAGAGAGGGCAACCCACAACAAGAGAATTCACTGTAAGACTTATAGGCAAATCTAACCCTAGAAATTGCAGTCAAACGGCCACACACAATTTTGACACTTGTATCAACATACTCGACACACTTAGAGCCGTAGGCTAACCAACAGCCCCCATTTGACCCTGAGCAAGCTGAACGATGTAGCACAGACCCTAGAGACACGAGAAAATGGCTAGGAATCGAGCCTAGAGCCCCATTCAGCCAAGTACATAGACGAGAGTGCGAGAGATGCAATCATCATCTTGTATTTGCATCCTTATTACTTTCCAATACTTGAAGTGTACGTAAGAAAACAATCTCATCGATGATCTGGTGGAGCACGAGACCGCGAACATGGCAGAGTCGAGCACTAACCACAAACATGGCGAAGATCTTGACCTAGGCGGTTTCTCAATAGAAATCCAGCGTCTAGTCGCCAATTACGATCTACAGACCTGGACAGACCACCACGGTAGGATGTCTGAGGATATCATAGTAGACCTCGAAGAGGAGGGGAGACTAGCATGGGAAGCTTTGCAGGGAATAGTGACCTACAATCAGGAAGAACAACCCAGAAGCTTGCAGCAGAGTATAGAAATGCGCGAGATTCAGCAAGTGCTAGCCCTAGAGAGCAGAAATAGGACATGCCCTGATGCGGAGAGAGGAAGAGCTCTAGAAGGTGATCTCACGTTGAGCGAGCTTCTTACAAAGCAACTACTGGACAACTTGTCAGTAGAGCAGAGCGTCGCTACAATGGCAACCTCGTTGCTTGCAGGATTAGAAGTTAATCAGGGCTTTAAGAGGCAATCAAGAATTCCTATCATGGCTAAGCAGTTAGACATGTACTAGCCAAACAATGACCCATATAGTTTCGCATAGTGGTTCGATTAGGTTTGCTAGGCCAACGGCCTCACCGATCTTACTCTGCGCTCACAAGCTTTTGGTTTATGCTTAGGAGATAAGGTAGGACCTGGTACACGAGTCTGGATGCTACTGAGCAAATTAACTTTAACAACCTCAAGGGCATCGAGAGATTCTTTGAGCCTGGGTACTCCGATAAACTTCTAGTGCGGCTGATGAATGTCAAGAAAAAAGACAAGGAGGACATAAGAGACTACGTCACCCACATGCATAGTCTTTTCAAGAGAATCCCAACTAGTGAGTGACCCACCGAAAGAGCAGTCTCCACAGTCTTCATCAATGGGATATGCAGTGAGAAACTCTACAAGGCCTTGGCATGCAATTCAAGCTTGCAGCGAGACGTGCTAGCTAGGGTCTTTGACGAGGCAATTAGAGTGTATGGCCAACTCAAAGAGAGAAGCTCCAAGAGCTTGACTTGAGAGGAGACAAATGCTAAAAACTTTGAGAGAGTTTCAATTTCAAGTGAAAGATCATGCCCAAGAACTTAAGATAAAGGGAAGGGCACGAATGCAAGTCAGGAGCTAGCAGAGATAAAGAGGAGCTAGCCAAATTATAAGAAATGATGAGACGACCAACACGCCCTCATGTCCAATGTGTATATTGTAGCGGAAACCACATGTTAGCCAAGTGTCAGGACCCGAGGTCCTGACCTTGCACCAATTGCGGTAGGTTCGGTCATGATACCTTGCATTGCAGGCTACCAAGGAGACTTCCATATTTGCAACCATATAGATAGGCTTACCTAGCAAATAGGCCGCAAAAATTTTTCGGGAGGGGAGTCCCATTGGCTCTCCCGACACCTAATGACACCAAATCAGCCATTCCTAGGATGGAGATAAAACCCACAAGCATACCTAGACCACCTGGACCCTATGTGACCCATCCACCGCAAGCGATGCTCCCAGTCCACTATGTGGAGGAGCTGAACGACGAAGAGCCTCATGTGCACCCTTATGTGTCGTATGGCGAATAGGACAATGCAATCCTTATGGATTACTGACTTGTACCAGTGATGGCATTAGGTAGAGGTAGAGGCAGAGGCAGAGGCTTTGGAGGGTAGACCTAAGAACCAATCTCGCATTGGACTTGTGGACACCTATAGGACATATCTCCTCACGTTGCCCTAAATGAGAGCACGCTAATCAGGAAAAGGCTGATCTTAGATGCTCAAAGTCTGGAATCACTCACCTATTTGTCGAATAATCGAGATGAAGACCACCCTCTAGTGTGGCAAATGACCCATCTGTACCATTGGCAATGCTTGGAGTTAAGACATTTAATGGATAGGACACACCCATCCTATTGCATGTCATGTCCTGCACGCAGACAAAGCAGGCCGGCATATCACTACCTGGACCCAGCAACTTAGATGCAGCCTCAATCAGAAAGAAAAGTCATAGGCGAAGGAGAAAGAAAGTTGATGCAAAGGTGATGCTAAAAGCAGAGAGTGCCACAATGCTACCTATGAGAAAAAAGGTGACAAACACATAGGTAGAAACATCAGCTCCAAAGACCACTGAGAAGGGGAGTGTGAAGGTCGGGGAGTACCCCAACCCGAAACGAAAACTCGATGCCATCGAAAAGGTCAAGGAGTGGGTGAAAGAAGCCCAGGAGCACCTGAAGGATGTTGGGCCCATATTGGAAGATGAGATCAATGATCTCTCAAGAGTAAGTACACTAGCCTTGCCTCCACGACCAAAGTTGAGGGACGCAGTTGTACAACAAGTAGTGACGCTTAAACAAAGCCTACATGCTATGGGCCAGCAAACCAGTCAAGACCATTAGCTAAGAAATGTAAAGTTAGGAGAGAGGGAAGCAGCTAATGATCCTCCTCACCAGATTAGTGACCACCCTAATGACTAAGCCTTGGAGATCTGCTTAGGCAGCATCCAACACTATGGCAAGAGCTGAAGCAATGGGTTGAAAGACCAATTGAGTAAGGGGAAGCTGATCTACAAGATCATGACGTGGTAACTCAGATACCTAGTATGACACTACACTCGGTACCCAAGTCCTTGCACGTCGATGCTTTTTGGGAAGGCACCAAAAGGCATGTAGTCTTATCGGTCCTAGCTCTAGGCGACACCACAAGAAAGAGAATTGCAGATACGAGAGCAGGAGTTAGTGTGCTAAGCCATGCAATACTCTAGGACTAGGGCAACTTGCCTGTTGAGAATGCTAGGTTCAATGTCACCCTAGCTAATGAAATGAAAGTGTGGCCATTTGGAGTATTTAAGAACTGGCCATTGAAGATTGCAGGTATCCAATTCTCAATTGACTTTATAGTCGAAGGGAGTGGACTATGATATCATGTTAGGTCGCCTGCCCTAGATGTGCAATGCGTGGGTCATAAAAGACTGGGGTAACAATTTGATCTTATCAAGAAATCGAACAGAAGTAGTAAAAGTAGAGATGAACACATGGAAGGCCACACTAGTCGACCTGAATGCCATCTCCACCATACTAAAATGTGATGGGTAGATTAGGAAATCTTACGAGTCATTGACTAAATATATCACTTGCCCTGAAGACAAATAAGATTGGATGCACATGCTCGCCACTATTGATCTGCCATACTCAGACAATAAAGAATACGAGCAAGCCATTAGGACAACTGATAAGCCCAGAAGTGCATCCTCAGTGCCAATCTACACGACGACCAAAAGCTCGAACAGACGATCCAACCCCATTGAGCTCCACATCCCAAGTAATAAGCGAGAACTCCTAGAGATCCTAGAATATCTGACAAGCAAGCTAGGTGGCAATCTGGTTGCAAACCTTAAACCTCTCCAAGATCTCTTGGACAAACCTAAGTGGCGATGGACCAAAGTGCACGATTTGAACTTCACATACAATTGGGCCTTAGTCACACCAAGGAGAAGGAAAGGCCCTATCAAGACCTATGAGATGACGATAGATGTTACTAAATTGATTGCTTATTACGCATTCTCCATTTAGTAAATTTATGTCAATAAATGAATGACTCACTTTTCTTTAAGTGTTTATGATGATCTAGCATGGCCATGAGACCATTTAGAGACCGGTATTCCTAATGCATCACTTAATGGGGTGATCAGAGCAGTGTGACTATCTGGTACATGTAGTACAAGTTATGAAGAGGGAAGGAAGTGTCTGCCAAGTGTAAGAGTGTACACAAGAACCAATGAGTTACACATAAATAAAGATGGATAGAGTTCTAAGAAGAGGAAGTGCATTAGCATTGTGTGTATGTGTTTATATGTGCATTCGGGGATGCCTGGGAACGTTAACTTGTGTGTAATGAGCATTGCATTCATTTGGGGTCATCCTCTTCCTTACAAGTCAAGGTTTAAGGTATTTTCTCTCTTAATGAATTAAAGAGAGAAGTAATTCTTTCACTAAGAAAGATGAGAGACATGATCCTTTGGAAGTGAGGAGAGAAGTGATTTTCTCTTTCTAAGGTCTAAGATGACACAAGCTTTTGTATGGAAGTCAATCTTAAGGTTGAGGCCCAAGGCAATCTAATGAACTCTCCTTATCTATGGCTCAAGGTGGTTGCATGGACCATAAGTTAAGAATAGAGTTTTAAAAAGCTGCTTTTCTTAAAATAGACATGGTGAATCCATTTTTAAAATATCCTGCAATAAAAAGTCGATCTCTAAAAACAACCCACTAGGGTTATCGAAAATGGCGAGATCTACAACTTTTGTGTTGGACATTTTTCCATCTGAGCAACACATAGAGAGAGATTCAAAAATTGGTACTGCATAGTAGATCCTGGAACAACCACATCTTGCATGAAGATCGACCTTTCCAATCTTGGCACTCAAGTCTCTCTCCAAGAAGAGAAGCTCTTGGAGCCTATAAAAGGGAGGCTCTCCTTGGGTGTGGAGGAGGTGAAGGAAGCATCACTTTGCATGCATGAAAGAGGAGGAGTCTCACAAAGTGCTGTCAAAGCTCTGCTGAAATCAAGCACCAAGAAGAGAGCCCTACACATATTGTGTAGGAGAGAAGAAGAGAAATTAAGAAGATCAAATGAGCCAACTTCTGGGTTATGCAAGTACTCTCCGATTGTATACCATGCAAGGATCCGTGTAAGTTCAAGCTCTCCAAACCTTGAGTTGTGCAAGTGCTGCAGAAGCTCTGCTGAAATCAAGCTCCAAGAGGAGATCCCTACACATATTGTGTAGGAGAAGGAGAGACTCGAGAAGGAAGAAAAGGTGCTAACTTCCAAGTTGTGCAAGTGTTAGCCGGGTTGTATACCGAGCAAGGAACCGTGATCTTGTTCCCAAGATCTACAAGTGAAGAACTAGTTTATGTGTAACGGAGGAGCTTGCTCCTTATCAATAATATAACTCTACAAGGGGGGGATTGGCCCATCTTCCAGTCCCTAGTGTGTTGTCAATCCCTCTATCTCTCTCTCTTTCTCTCTACATCTTTCTTTTCTCTCATCTATTCTCTCTATGTGCCAGCATAATATTCACCATATATCTTTTAAGTATATAAGAAGGTTGAGCGTGTATCTTGGATCTTATAGCAATAGATCATAGGAAGATGGTTCTAGTGAAGAATACGAGGATTGTCATTCCTTCATAGTGATGGAAACGAAGGAGAGATGGACATGGTGGAATATGACACTGAGGGAAAGGTGATAGAGCAAATTCAAGTCGACTCCTCCAACCCACGTAGAAAGAATGCCTTTAGAATCGAGAGAGGAGTCATGCGCATGGATTGTGATCAAACCTGGCTGGAGCATGTAGGGGCAATTGACTATGAACAAGCAACCATTGCCCAGCCAAATGCTTCATCGGTGCTTAGGACAGAGTCACCATCTGAACTATGACTACCAGGTAAGACTCCCTCTTCTAGAGAAGTCAGAGAGTTTGATTCTGAGTCAGAGTTCAGATAGTGATCCTGAGGTGCCACGACCGCCTAAGACCAGACGCACCAAAAGGGACTTCCAATCCACTTGAGGCGATGAAGGCTGAAGGAAGAACGACATGAGCAGCCTAGGGATACACACAGGCTAAAGAGCAAAGGAAGCCACAAGATTTACCAAGGCGATTTACTGAGTTTAAGAAAGGCGACAAGGTAGTGATCTTGCCAGGAGCCAAACGATAAGGGCAAGCAAGTGAACTAATAGAAGGACCACTAGCCAAAGTCAAGAAGGTTAATCTAGTTAAGAAAGGGGTTGAGAAAAGATGTGGGATCTAGAGCATGGCAGTGGCTATGGTGGATCAAAGATGAAGTTTGAGATCATGATGACATAGACAAGACTTGACCTATTACACAAGTGAATTAGGTTCCAAGATTGAGACTTGGACTCATAAACACAATCTTTTGTATAAGACTGAAAATGACCAAGACACTAACTGAAATGGTAAAGCATCATGATATTGCATTCATCATATATGAAAAAATGGTAGTCAAGTACAATGCTTTATAGTTGATGGATGGGTAGCAGTTTCCCTCTTTGTGCATATGGGATTCATACAGCCTGCATGTCTTTAGCCTAAACTGCCTCATACAAAGAGGCTACATTAGGTGTGATTACAAATATCTCAACACCCCTCCTCAATCACAACCAGAAGTACAAAGTGTGTAGAGGCTTTAGTGAAAGCAACACCTGTAAAGTGTGGGCACACCATAAACATGGCAAAACACCAAAGGCTGTCGCAGAAAGGCTAAGTGTGGGTACCACAAACATGATGGACATCTAGAGGCTGTAACAGGGGCCTCACAAAGTGTACACATGATGTAGTACAAGGCTACATGAGGAGTTTACAAGCTTATGTTAGAAGCATTAGGGCTAGGCATTACAAGGCTAAAAATGTCTAGTAAAAAATTGGGTCAAGGACTCGGTAGGCCCTTGCAATTTTTAGCATTTCTTTTCGTGTAGATCTTCAATTTATTGTAGGTCTTCTTGTTGATGTAGTCCAGCTTGCTCTTTTTTATCTTATACTTGTTCTTCACTTTGCTTGTAGCTTCAGTGTCCATCACTTTGATCTTTTGGTCCTCTTCTTCTAGATTCTCATGGTCTTCTTCTTTATTGACTTTGCTTGCATTAGTTGTATTAGTCTTCATGTCCATGTTCCCCTCAAGCAAAGGTATCATCTTTGAGGCAGCGGAAGTGACTTCAAACTCTTGTACTTTCTTCAAGGTAGGAGGCATTTCTTCAAATAGTGCTAGCACTTGAATGCTCACAACTCCATCATTCCGTGCAAGTAAGACAAGCACATCTTCTATGTGCTTGAAATGAGCAACAAGAGTAATGTTACTCTTCGTTGGAAGTAGCCCTATAAAAAATTTCTTATTTGACATTCCCATGATAGGATATCAGCTCCAAATTACTAGCAAATAGTTGACCTTGAATGTGCTAAAGAGCACAAGTGCTAAGAAGCACTAACTTAGTATCAAGAGATATTATCTTGATGAGCTTGGTGTTGATGTTGATCCTTCTTTCTTGATGATTTGATGTAACCCTTCAACTTGAGTCCCCTCCTTGCTAATGTGATGGACAAATCTCGTTGGTAAATCAGTTGAATATTTGTTGGATAGTCAGTTCAAAGAGAGAGAGGCAAAATCTCCAATGGAGTGGAAAGAGTGAGATTGATGATGCTTGAGGTCTTTAAATCCACGAATTTCCCTTCCTTAATGAGCAATCCTTGTTGCAATCTTCAAATCTGAGTGGCAGTAACTTTACTATACCAAGAGAAGTGAGAAAATGAAGGAGAGATGAAGCTTTTGATTTTTGGCTATGGGGTCTGCATTAGGGTTTCTGGGGGGTAGCTTGGTTTTTCAGTCTGTCTGCAATGTATCCTCATCCATTTCTAGAAATTTTTATATGGGAATGAATCTTTGTTAATGGGATTCCAAAGCCCTATGATCTTGGGCAAGATCGTGGCATGCACGCAGCGCGCCAGCAGTATGACATCGATGGGCATAATTCTAAATAGCGATGACCAATTCAGGCAATGTCAAGCTCTGCGGCAAGTAATGTCGAGCTTTGATGGGCCAAGGAGGAGCATCTCAAACTGGAGAAGATATCTTTGGAATAAAGCTTCAAGAGTTATGGCCTAGATGAGGAGATCAAGAAGCTCCAATAGAGGTATGTGAAGTTTGGCTATGGCAGACTCAAGGTCAAGATGAAGATGGAGTTGAAAATGAGGGCCTAAGCTGGATGTGAGCTGAGTAGAGATGATCAGAGCAGTGGCTATGGTGGATCGAAGATGAAGATTGAGATCATGATGACATAGACAAGACTTGACATGTTACACAAGTGAATTAGGTTCCAAAATTGAGACTTGGATTCATAAACACAATCTTGTGTATAACATTGAAAATGACCAAGACACTAACTGAAATGGTAAAGCATCATGATATTGCATTCATCATATATGAAAAAGTGGTAATCAAGTACAATGCTTTATAGTTGCTGGATGGGTAGCAGTTTCCCTCTCTGTGCATATGGGATTCCTGCAGCCTGCATGTCTTCAGCCTAAACTGCCTTATACAAAGAGACTACATTATGTGTGATTGCAAATATCTCAATAGGGGCAACATCCCGACTTGTCTTTATTTTCGATTACTTGACCAAGGAAGAGGATGCAAGTCTCATTGCTCTCTTGCAAGAGTATATGACGTCTTTGCTTGGTGAGCTAAAAGGGTGGATCCAAGTGTCGTGATTCATAATATCCCCATGACCCCTTGGTCAAGCAGTGAGACCGTACCCTATGAATCCCAAGGATGCTCACGCTGTTAAGGAAGAAATCGATAGGCTCCTAAGGGCAAGATTCATTTATGAGATTGAACACACAAACTGGGTCTCGCCCATACTAATTGTATTGGAGAAGAATGGAAAGATCAAAGTGTGTGTCAATTACAAGAAGGTAAACGTTGCTACCAAGAGGGACAATTATTCATTCCATACACTGAACACATGCTCAAGAGAGTAGCAGGCAAAGAGGCTTACAATTTTCTAGATGGCTTCTCAGGATACAATTAGGTGCAAGTGCACCCTGATGATAGGCACAAGACCGCCTTCGCCACTGAATGGGGTGTCTTTACCTAAATAGTCATGCCTTTCGGGTTGACTAATGCTCCTACTACTTTTCAGAGGCTCATGTGTGAAATATTCAAGGACATGCTTAGGAGAGAGTTAGAGGTCTTGATTGACGACTTGTGTGTTCACTCCAACTGGAAGGAACACTTAGACAAACTCCGAGCAGTCTTTGAACGATGTAGACTATATCGCCTCTCGTTGAACCCCTTAAGGTGCCAATTCTGGGTAAAGCACAGATGCATCCTAGGGCACGTGGTGTCTAAGAACGGCATTGCACTGACTTCTCGAAAGTCAGGGTTATTGTCAATTTTCCACCCCAATCAATTACAAGGGAGTTCAGTGCTTCCTAGGCCATATAGGGTACTATCGACAGTTTGTGCTAAATTGTGCATTGATTGCTAGACCCCTGTACAAGTTCCTAATAATATTCGAGTGGACTGCATATGAGGAATTTAAGAAGGCTCTAACCACCGCACCAATCTTAAGAGCCCTAGACTGGAACATAACCTTCCATGTTCATATTGACACTTCAAAATTTGCAATGGGAGCTGTGTTGTGTAGCATGGTGACCACAATCCAGACTATCTAGTGAGCTTTGCCAGCAGACAACCCACGGATACAGAAATGAATTACTCCACAATCGAATGAGAGGGGCTAGGTATGGTGTTTGCCATAAAGAAATTTCGGCATTATCTTCAAACTACGCCCTTTATTTTCTTTGTTGACCATCAAGCCTTGCTGTATCTACTAAACAAACCCTGTGCTACAGGATGCATAATGCGATGGTTACTTCAGCTTCTCAAATTTGACTTCTCTGTTGTCTTACAAAAGGGAAAACAACACTATATGGTTGATCATATGTCTCGCATACCCACGGGAGAAGCCGTTGGACAGGGCATTGGGGACAAATTGCCAGACGCACATCTATTCGCCCTATCTAGCGAAAGAGATCTATTTATAGCAGACTTGATGCCATATTGGGCCAACAACATAGTCCAAGTGCTTGAGCATAGATTACCTGACTGACCTATAGAAAAGGCCCACGTGAGGTGACTCATTCTCAAAATCCAACCCTATCAGTTAATAGCAAGCCAACTCTACTAGCTAGGGCAAGATGGCTTGCTGTGGAGATGCATGTGTAAGCATGAAATGCACAATGTACTAGTTGAGGCGCACGGTGGAATTGTAGGAGGACACTTCAATGGGGATACAATAGCCCGCGCAAGGTGTTGCAGTCTCAATAGTGGTGGCCCACGCTTTTTCGAGATGCAGCACGATTCATCAAACACACTGTGACAAGTGCCAATGAACCAAGATGCCAGTTCGCAAGGACAAAATGAAGCTAAGTCCTGTCATTGTGAGACAACCATTCGAGAAATGGAGAATCGACTTCATTGGGCCTATCAGTCTTGCGGCTCAATATTCGTAGGCCAAGTACATCATCGTTGCCACCGATTATCTCACAAAGTGGGTGAAAGCTCGAGCCACCAGAAAGAATGGCGCACAAACCACCACTAAGTTCTTATGGGAGCAAGTAATCTCTTGATTTGGCTGCCCCATCGAACTTGTCAGTGGTTAGGGCATGCACTTCATCAATGAGGTGATTGCTCATCTCCTATCCACCTTCCTCATCATCCATCGAAAATCCTCACTATATTACCATCAGGCAAACGACCAAGGAGAATTAACAAATAAGATTCTAGTAAACATCCTGACCAAGGTAGTCTCTACTTCGTGCAACGACTGGGATAACAAACTAATGGCAGCCTTATGGGCCTATCAGATAGCCTACAAAACAACTGTGGGACAGACTCCCTTGAGGTTGACCTACAGAACTAAGGCAATTCTACCTATAGAATTCTTCATTTCTAGCTTGAGAATCATTATTCAAGAAAGATGGGAGGGAAAGGAAGCATGGTTGAAACGTCTAGTTGAGCTAGAACACTTATCAGAAACTCAACTTCTAGCCACCCACGCGCTGATTTCCAAAAAGGCACAATGCAATAGCTAGTTTGACAAGCACATCAAGCAATGAGATTTCAAACAAAGTGACTTAATACTGTTGTACTCGGTCAAGGGACATTAGTAGAAAATGAAGTTTAGGGGGTTAGGACCTTTCAAAGTTTGCACCATAAGCTGGATTGGTAATATAGAACTCGAAACCTTGGAAGGTGAGGGCATAGGCTTCTTTAATGGCAGTCGCATAAAGAAGTACTACCCTCCCACACATCCACTACACGAACCCTCGATGCTAGAAGCCCTGTCAACGTATGAGTGGCCACCATTATAGAGATTGAAGATGAGGATGAGGAAGCCATAGCTCCGGCTTACTTGCGTATGACCATTATGTCCCAACAGATACACGCCATTGATGCATTGATCGATGAAGGTGTTGACTTTAATATCCAGACTCATGCTCATTGGACTCAAATTGGCAAACCACAATTACAGTCCACTTATGCCAAACTCATTCCATTTTGGGGCTGATCATATGCACTTCTGGGAAAGTGCAAAGTTGCACTCTCTATCACGTCTAAAAGCTTGCCCACGGTCTTTTATGTGTTGCCAAACACGAAAGATGCAGGCACGGAATCGCTATTTGGACGAACCTTTAAGAAACAGGCCCATTGTAATGTCATACCAGTCACAGCGTATTCACCTGGCCATCGATAATGTACGAATCATAAAAGCCTTCAGCAAAGGCTACGTGACCCCATCACAGTCTGCAAAGCCACCAGTAGAGAAACCCACCATCAAGCCTTAGAAGGGGGGTCATGATTCATCACACCCAGCTGAACCTCAGCACCACCAAAAGGCTGACCACAAAGCTAAAACCCTTGAACACTAGTTCAAATGGGTACCAAAACATCCAAGACTGCCACCTAGGAGCACCCAACCACAAATTTGCAAGGCTAGGAACCTTGCCTCGAAACCTAGGAGGCCCAAAAGATACTACAGGCCTCGATGAATGTCAAGCTACAATGGGTTCCCAAGACCTTATTGCAAGCACAAGGTTATTACAAGGGTAATACCTAGATTTGGGTACCTAAAGCCCTAACAACACCCCAACCAGAACCACAACCAGAGCTACACCTGACAACCGCTGCTGAGCTGTTAAGCCCCAACCAAACCTTAGCCACTTGCTAGCCTTAGACCCTCTTACCAGCAGAGATCCATTCTAACCTTGGCTGCTACAGATAACTGAGAATACCGGTGATGACTTGGTTGCCTGCCTCATATGCTTGGATGCCACATTTACCATGCTTGCTAAAAGCTATGATCGGCTGGACTTAGGTCTTTTAGATGAGCCCTTAGCAACAGAAGTGTGAATGCTACCTTAATCATGGGAGGAATGTGAATTCGTATTTGTCAAATCTTCCCAGGCAGTCAAAGAATTCATTGCCATTGAGCTTTCCGTTGAACAAGCATGCAAATAATGCTTGATCACATCTTACATCAGGAGCAAAGTCCTTGCCATGAACCAAGAAATTGGGAAGTTGAAGCAACTCGCTGACAACAACTCCTCTTTCTTACGCAAATGGTATGCTCTTCGACTTCAATGGGAACTAGAAGGATGCCAAGTCATGACAAATCCTGAACAAAGATGCACGATCAAAACCACGGACTATGACCCGACATATGTAGCTCCAACTTCCTATAGGGTGTTGACCACCATTCGTAATCAACCCCTTGAGGACCACATCCATGGGCATCCCTATTTAGACTGACTTCTCACAGAAGAGGAGCTCCATGTTGCTAGCAAAGTTGACTCCGTGGATTTCCTTCTCGATGTCCTCACTTACATCCCACAAGTAGGTGTTAGACCCTGCCACATGGACCATTACGCTCAAATGGAATACAACCCCAATTTTTATCCTTGATTGATGCAAAATTAAACACAGTAACCATGCACGAAATGCCCTTAACCCCTTAACCATTAATCCTAGGAAGGATTCTTCTTCTTTTCGCAAGGGGAGGGGGTAAGGTGGAAATAAGAACAAGACTCAAATGTAAACAGAAACAAACCAAAACCAATCCATGATTAAGAAAAAGGGTCATCAAAATTTGGAATGTATGGATTGCTCAAGGGAGAATTTTAATTCTATAATCAAGCAATTCAACTCCGTAAGCATGTGATCTTTTCCCTTAGCAAATAATTGTTTTGAAGAGCACTAATGGTGAACATGGCTTCATCACGGGTACCTAGCATGGAAAGCCAAGAAAAAGCTAGCAAGTTGCCATTTTCTGAAGAAGAGCAAGTAAAATATGGCCTTTTGTGGAAACAAGAGCCTTTGACCAGTTCAAGTTCCAGTTCAAGTTCATGCATGTCTTGACCTTGGAGGATGTCGCCATGGAGGAACAAGGAGAGAAGCACATTGTCAAACAATGCTATATGCAAAAGTACATGGAGGCAGTTAGCCAAGCGGTTGACTAGGAGAACTGCATAGAGTTCCTTTGGACCTTTGATAGGAACCGTGGCACTGTGACCGTGCGAAAAGAATAAGAGACCCATCGAGTCTAGATCGAGTAGACTCCAAAGATGGTGGAAAAAGAATTAGGCCTAACCAATAAGGTGGAAAGGCGGCTAAACAGGGATGTGTATGCCATGTTGGGAATGGACAAGGTAATGATCCACATAAACTATGGCATTAGCTTGGCAGACATACCCGACTCCTTCGAGATTCAGCTCCAGGCCAAAATGATGCACGCATTGTTCTCTAGCCATAGGTACAACTCAATAATGAGACAAATCAACGTACCTATGCTGGAGAGCATTGCAACAAGATCCTTTGATGAAGTGAACCTAAATGGCTTTATGCGGATGACCATTGAGTCTTTAGCAAAAGTGCTGGTAACAAGAGGGAGACAAGCAGGAGGAGAGTCCCTTGCCACCAAGGCAAAAAGAAAAGTGTCATCCTCAAAGGCCTCTACCATTGGCTTTGGTGGGGTCTTGACAACCATAATAAGGGAACCATTGGGGGAAGGATAGGATGAAGAAGAAGGAGTTGGAGAAACACCAGAGAGGTCACCTCCTCACCATGAACAATAGCCACACTCTAGTGAAAGGATGGTGAGCGAGGATGAGGAAGAAGAACGAGAAATACAAAGTAGCCAGCGAAAACCCAGAAAACAAAAGCAAAAGGATTCACAAGAGAAGGCCAGGGAGGAAAGTAGGAAAAAAGAAAAAGCATACTTACAAAAAGCTAAAAGAGAGTCTAAGAAGGAAGAGGAAGAAGAAAGAAACGGAGTTGGAGAGATTGGAGGAAGAACCAGGAAAATTCGAGGAGGAGAGGAAAAAGAAAGCAACAAAAGCAGAAGAGGGGTTGAAAAGGAAGGAAGACGAAGACATGGCTCTAGCAACACGCCTATCTATGGAGTAGTTATGTAGGTAGGACGAGCTGGGCGCCATGAGCCTATCTAGAGATGAGGGACTGAGCTCAAGCACACAAGCATCGAAAATCATGCCAACCATAGTGAAGGAAGGCAAGGGCAAGGCCCCGATCGATCCCGCCTCTACCCTCATATAGTGCCCGCCCCTCCCATAATCATGTCCGTACCGAGCTTGATGGCCAAAGTGGATACTACTAACCTCATGGCATGGGTATCATACTTTGTTAACAAGGAAATGGCCCAAGGAATGGGAGAGGGTACCCCTATGATAGGAACTAAAAGTCTGGCGGCATCAGACACCAAGTTTAGGTAGGATCCCAAGAAGTAGAAGAGGGAAACCTCCACAACCTCCATGCCCACTACAGAGCTACCACCTACTATAGATTATGACGAATAAGTCAAGGAGCTTCTCTCGCAACTAGAGAAGGCAGAGGAAGATAAGAGAATGGCAATGGCTGAACTAGAAGTAGAAAAGGAGGCCATGACTACATCACAATTGGAGAAAATTAGTCAAGTAGCCATGTGCCAAAGGGAGATAAGTGAGATCAAGGAGTAGCTGCAAGCCAAGGACGAAGCAGAAACCGATTGCCAGGCAAGGTTGGATGAAGAGACTCAAGCCCTAGTGAGCTTGCGATGCCACAATGATGAGCTTGTAAGCCACTATGAAGACCTGCAAGGGGAGATGGAAAAGGTCCATAAAGCCATAGAAGAGTTAGAGGTGGCAAGGGAAGAAATGGCATGTAGATACCAAGAGGAGATTGAGAAATTAAAGCAAGAGGCAACCTCGGAGAATGAGGAGCAACACAGGCTGAAAATAGAAATCAAACATCAAGAGCAGAGGTTGATGATATTGGCTCAAAGGCAAGTAGAAAGCCTTGAGGAAATGGAGAAGAGAGTAGGGGACTGGGCAAACCATAATGAGAGAAAAGTTAAAGCTTTGGCGTGCCGTCTAGCTCAAGTGGAAAAGGACAAATAACTTTGGGTGCATAAGAACCCATGCAAGGACTTATCTTGAGTATTACAAGTCGTCCAATGGTAAAAATACAAAAAAGTAATTGTGTTTTTCAAAAAGTGGTATTTTTTGCTATTCTAAGAGATGGTTTTCACAAATTTTCCTACATAAGCTTGTAGACTAGGTTTGTTTTGTTCAATTTGAGTACCTGGACAATCATATTTAGGGTTTGTATACGAAATTTATAGACCAAAAGAGTTGCAAACAAGCTCAGGACATGACTGCTCTTCTCATATAGGATTTCTTGCTTAAGGCATCTACTTGCCTATTATTGGTGGATGCTTTGGGATATCAAAGGGCATTCTTTTGGGTGATTTTGAGTAGCAAAGGAGTGATCTTTTGCCATTGCACATACTCATAAAATAGGATTAAAGTCATGTTTTTTTAACCATATAGATCTATTTGATTAGATTTTATGTATTCCATCACTTGGTTCTATGGCCAGATGGTGGAAGTAACCTTACATTACATGATTTATTGGGTTCATGATTTATAAATCTTATATGATTGTATAAAGCCTATGTATAGTAGAGTGTTGTTCTAAATTAGGGTTATCTCTAAGTTCTCATCTACAAGTTTTTGGGCAATCCATCCATCACATGATATTGTGCTCATATTGAGATGATTCAATTTTCAATTTTCTTATTATTTTCTAACCCTACTCTTTGCATTCTTCTCTAGTAAATCCTTGCAGTTAAGGTCTCAACTTAATACCCCTTGATATTGCAGACTCTTGAGTGATGCTTGATGGTAAAAATGGAGGACATATTGATTATCAATGGATGTCTTGATCT
Source organism: Lygodium microphyllum (assembly GCF_053477565.2). Classification (NCBI taxonomy): domain Eukaryota; kingdom Viridiplantae; phylum Streptophyta; class Polypodiopsida; order Schizaeales; family Lygodiaceae; genus Lygodium; species Lygodium microphyllum. The sequence continues at coordinate 108,955,275 of NC_141135.1, forward strand.
TGATATTAATGCACAAACCGACCACTGTGCTCTGATACCAATGTTGCACCAAGAATTCACCATAGTTTAGAATAAGATTGAAGAAATTTGAAAGAATCACTAGTTACAAGAGAATAGAATTGAGAGCCAAGAATGCACTAGAGACCAATTTGATATAAATTTTTCCCCATGCATGGGTAAGCACATTTTCCATGCATGTATTTATTTGATTTTATTATCTTGGTCCTAAAAAAATACAAAAGTTATCACAAAATAGGCCCATACATTTCTCTTCCTTGCATGGTTTTTCTTTCCTCGTTCTTTGATCAAAAGTAGAATCTCTTTTTCAAAAATAAGATAAAAAATATCAATTCTAATTTATTCAAGATGTACATCAATAAAATAATAATTTCAAGCTTCTATTATTTAGCCCATAAATAATCACTAGCACTTGTGCACATACAACTATCATGTTAAAGAGCATGTATAAAAAATATAATAATTTCTTGCTACTTGAGCACCCAATAAATAAATATCCCTTGTGCACCATAAGCACTCTTCTAAAAATAATATCTACACTTAGTAATTTGTTACACTAAGCACAAATCACATTAGTCCCTACCATTTAACCATCAAGCATGAGCAACTAGTATCACACACAAACCTAGGCACGACAAGAGACAATCATACGATAATTAAACAACATTAAAAATGTATGTAAGTGTGCATGTGTGTGTGTGTGTGTGTGTGTGTGTGTGTGTGTGTGTGTGTGTGTGTGTGTGTGTGTGTGTGTGTGTGTGTGTGTGTGTGTGTGTGTGTGTGTGTGTGTGTGTGTGTGTGTGTGTGTGTGTGTGTGTGTGTGTGTGTGTGTGTGTGTGTGTGTGTGTGTGTGTGTGTGTGTGTGTGTGTGTGTGTGTGTGTGTGTGTGTGTGTGTGTGTGTGTGTGTGTGTGTGTGTGTGTGTGAGTGTGCGCGTGCATGTATATAAGTGTGTGTTTTATAAGAGTCTATGTATTCTCTCTCTCTCTCTCTCTCTCTCTCTTCCCCCCATTTTCACATAGACATAGTTTTTCCTTTTTATCTCTTCTTATTCTTTCCATGCTTCATGCATGCGGGCACGCACACATGTATGTGTATATGTATGTATATGCGTGTTTAATCCGCGTGTGTTTGTTTGTGGTGTCTCATAAATGTGTGTTCTCGCTCTCCCTCTCATCATTTTTATTTTCTATCCTTTTTTTTTCTTCCTTATACCTCTTATCTTTCTTCATCTCATGTGTGTGCATATGTAGCATGTGTATACATGTGTATGCATGCCTATATAGATTACATATATAGATACATGCATGATAAGCCTTACCAAAGGCTACTATTGGCCGCCATAACTCAAAGTCATCTCCTTCTTGTCAATTACGAGATTCATCGTGTGGTTTTTGTAGATGGCAGTCCAACGTGTTTTTCTACTTAAAAATCTATTCCAACCCCCATACACATCAAGATTTCCTCAATGAAGATAAAGTTGTATTCTTTGCCCAACAAGGATTGGATTAAGATATGGATGTACAAAAATTAGGAGTAGGCCACTTGAAGTTTAGGGTACTAACCAACCACACATTTGTGTGTAGATGTGTGTGTCTACATATGTGTGTGCATGTATGTAAGTGCGTGTTTTATAAATGTGCATCCATTCTCTCGTATATGCTCTATCTCTCTCTCTCTCTCCATTTTTTCTCTCACTTGTAGATGTTTGCATGTGTGTGTGAGCATGCATGCACATATGTATATATGAATACATGTGCAAATGTGTTTGCACATATATGTGCACATGTATATGGATTTGTGTTCATGTACTGTTCATGTGTTTTTCTACTCTATGTACATTTATGCGTGGTTTTAGAGCATGTATGCATTGCATGAACATGCTCAACCATTAAAATCATTATCTCATCCCATACTCTATGTACATTTATGTGTGGTTTTAGAGCATGTATGCATTGCATGAACATGTTCAACCATGAAGATCATTATCTCATCCCATATGTTCAAATTAAAAAAATCCAAGTCTTTTTTATAGTGTATGTGCATTTTTGAATGTTTGTAGAGTATGTACACATTGTGCATACATATGTTTGACCTTTAAAATTTCATTTCATATGAGAGAGAGAGAGAGAGAGAGAGAGAGAGAGAGAGAGAGAGAGAGAGAGAGAGAGAGAGAGAGAGAGAGAGAGAGAGAGAGAGAGAGAGAGAGAGAGAGAGAGAGAGAGAGAGGGAGGGAGGGAGGGAGGGAGGGAGGGAGGGAGGGAGGGAGGGAGGGAGGGAGAGGGAGAGGGAGAGGGAGAGGGAGAGGGAGAGGGAGAGGGAGGGAGGGAGGGAGGGAGGGAGGGAGGGAGGGAGGGAGGGAGGGAGGGAGGGAGGGAGAGAGAGAGAGAGAGAGAGAGAGAGAGAGAGAGAGAGAGAGAGAGAGAGAGAGAGAGAGAGAGAGAGAGAGAGAGAGAGAGAGAGAGAGACTCATATTTTATACACTAGGTTTACACATTATCAAGGTGTTTTTAATGAAATTACTATTAAGGTATGATGCATATTGAGCACTTGATATTTGATAAAAATTACAGTAGATAATATTAAATGTGTCATAAATAGCCAAATGTATTAATCATATTATTAATAATAGTAGTGTTACTATTAATCCTCATTGATATAACATGTATTTATTATCACACACACACACACACACACACACACACACACACACACACACACACACACACACACACACACACACACACACACACACACACACACACACACACACACACACACACACACACACACACACACACACACACACACACACACACACACACACACACACACACACACACACACACACACACACACACACACACACACACACACACACACACACACACACACACACACACACACACACACACACACACACACACACACACACACACACACACACACACACACACACACACACACACACACACACACACACACACACACACACACAGAGAGAGGCATCCCTAACTAGCTACCTTGCATGCTCGCATGTTGCATGTAGAGAGAGAGAGAGAGAGAGAGAGAGAGAGAGAGAGAGAGAGAGAGAGAGAGAGAGAGAGAGAGAGAGAGAGAGAGAGAGAGAGAGAGAGAGAGAGAGAGAGAGAGAGAGAGAGAGAGCAAATGAATAGGTTACCCCTAGAGAAATGTGAGGTGAACAAATAGAGATTGGGAGAGTGAAAGAGAGAGAAATAGACCTAGAGATATATTTTACCCCTAGAGAAATGTGAAGTGAACAAATAGAGATTGGGAGAGTTAAAGAGAGAGAAATAGACCTAGAGATATATTTTCTCCACATCTAAGGCTTTATTTTCACATGCAAAGCTCTCTCTCTCTCTCTCTCTCTCTCTCTCTCTCTCTCTCCACATTCTTTGCTTGAAGAGCTTAAAAGAAATAAGAAGGAGTACTAGCTCATTAACCACTATGGTGGGATGTAAGAGTCATAATTTTCAAAAAAATAATCTTTAATAATATTAAGAAGAGAAAAACTAGTGCATTATAAAGAACTCATTATGTGCATATGGTATTGGTCGCATTATGCTTGACAGATAAATGAAAGGCTACTAATGCGTACTGTGTTGTGGTGAGTAGATAACTAAATAAGATAAGTAGAATTATTATTTTTGGAGTGCACAATTTTGTGCATAAAATTTATGTGCTCTTTAGCATGAAAAAATATTACCGAAAGCATTATATTTTATATGCACCTATTAGCATAAGGACTTTGTGTGCGCACATGCGTATTAGATTTATTTTTTATGTATTTATTAAAGAAAGCAAAATATTATTTTTGTAAACCATTTAGAATATAGTGTCTTTGAATTATTTGTATGAAAAGCAAGTCATGTAAAGTGAGGAAAAGCAAGCAAAATTATAGAATTGTCATTATATTTTACCAAATTTTATTATGGATTTTGTTTTCACACATGATTCATGACTTATCATGTGAACACGTGTGTATGGTATTGGTTGCAATATGCCTGGCACATAAATGGAAGGATACTAATATGTATTGTATTGTGGTGAGCAAATAATTAGATGGAGTAAGTAGAACTATTATTTTTGGAGTGTATAATTTTATGCATGAAAATTTATGTATTGTTCAATGTGGAAAAATATTACTGGAAGCATTATATTTTGTATATGCCTATTAGTGCAAGGACTTTCCATGTGCACATGTGCAATAGGTTTATTTTTGTTGTATTTATTTGAGAAGGAAAAATACTATTTTTGTAGATATTTTAGAATAGGGTGTGTTTTGAATTATTTGCACCAAAAGCAAGTCATGCAAAGTTCAATCTCATGTGCTCATATGATAGGGAATAGAGTGTCATGCTCTTTTCTCTTGAGATCTCCAAAAGAAGTCCCTAAAGATTTTATCAAACTTCTGCCATTAGGTTTCACTAAAATGCATTATGGATCCAACAAAGATAGTTAAATTTGCTAGACTACTTCTCACTATTGGGAGACTTCCACATAAGGTGGCACGAAAGGACTTTCACTTATCCACTTTCACTTTAACTTTGGCATAGAACCGGTTAAATCTCTATTGCATGCATACATTTGCCCCACCCAATGCCACAACATTGTGCACTTGTATACTTGAGTGTGCATGTGTGCACTTGAGCACATGCACACTAGCACTAGTACTAGCACCTGCGCTTTGTGACTCTAGCACCACCCATAGGGTACCTAGATAACGTAGTACACAACCATGTTGTATAAATTGAAACACAAACTATGGCATCCATTGTGGGGGGGTCACCCCAACCATGGAAGGGAAATTCAATTTTAGGCTTGCTAATCATAGCGATTGAGAGACTTGCCAATTCTTGATAGACATGAAGTAAAGCTCAAACAAATTTCTTCTTAGCAAGCACAATATTTGTATTGTCATTTGCAAAAAGTTGACCTAGCAATGGTTGCCCATATGGAATTAGATGACCTTTGATCACTACTTCTTGAACTTTTTTGTCTACCCTCCTAGGCAAAGGATCAATAATTATAGTAAATAGGAGTATGGCCAGAGGGCACCCCTACCTTATGGACATTCTCAATGCAAAGGGATTAGAGAGATGCCCATACACAAGCACTAACATTAGAGCATAGGGCTCCACCATTTTCTTGAATATTGGCCCAATGTTCAAAACAATGAGTGTAGATAAAATATATGATTTGATGATATGATCCTAAGCTTTATCTATATCCATATTCAATAAGACAAAATCAATATCATTAAGTAACCATCTTAGTCATGTCCTTGCAACAACAGACAAACCATAGCTTAAGAAAGACCTCCAAAAGGAGACCATTGATGCCTAAAGACTTTACATACTTCATGAGTTTGATGTTGTGAGAACTTCTTCTTTAGGAAAGGGTATTTCCAGTGCCCAATAACAAGTTCCTTTGGGATGGATCCACTGTATATCCTTGTAAAAGGCGATAAGTCTTGCTTGATGACCTTCCAAGAGTTGAGGCTCAATACCAACAATCATGCTAAATGCCATTTGAATATCTAAAGGATGTCATAATCATTGGTAAGTAGTCCCCTTCTTCTATTTGAGCTTGAGTGCATTAAAGTGAAATGGAGTAGGTGTATCTTCCACAATCCCCTCTTAATTGAATTTTGGTAGCTTGAATACGATTAGCTTCTCTATGTTGAATATAATATTTAGTTGTCTACAATAGGCATGGAAGATAAATATCAACAATATTAGTATTAATAGGCATGAAAAGTATCTCTTTAAACTCAACATATTTCAATGAGCTTTCTTCTATCTTCAGCTCTAGCTTTGTCATGTCTCTTGGTAAGGGTTGTAATTGCATTGGAGCAGGCCAACTAGATGTAGCTAGAAGTAAGGCTTGTTGGGGGTAAGGGCACTTGTACCTAGCCACTCATATATTACTACACTAACAGTACCCGCACTTGCACATTGTAGGTGGTGGGCACCCATCACCGCCACTTCATTCTTTATTCTTTTAGTGATATTTGAAAAAGGGAAGGCCAGTCACACATTGTGATTGTTGGAGTTCCCACATCTTGAGTCCCTCTCTCTTGCTCTCTTGCTCCATCTTCTATAGCTCACACCTCTCTTGCTTTCGCTTGCTTGTGCTTCCACTTGGGCTTCTCCTTTCAATTGGTATCAGAGCCTTCTTCTTTGTGAGCTCGAGCTCAATTCGGCATTGCTTTAGCTCTCATTCAAGTTATCTACAATAGGGTTTCACCACGCAACTATAGCTCCACCTCTTGAGGTTCATATTGAGCTCTCATTGCTCTAAGACTTCTCAAGACCTATTGGGCTATCTCAAGGTATTCTTGAGCCTACATTGAGCTTATTTTAGGGAGTATTCAGCTCAGTATTCAGGGCTGGAAATACAAACACTTTTTTTTAGCTATGGCCATTTTCAAGCTTTTGTGCTTGCTTAATCACTCCTCGGCATTGGAAAAAGGCTTTGGCATTGTTTACCGCTCCTCCTGGCATTGACAATTAACATTGAGCATTGGTTTTGAGTCACTGAGCTTCAACTATTAACTGTGCAAATAGGGCAGCATGTTGTCATAAAACATGGACAACCATATCTTCAATGTTTGGACATCTTATATTCTTCATGAGATGCCCGTATACCTATGTTTTATTGAGGAATACTTGGGGGATCATATATCATTGGTTTGAGATGCTATTGGATTGATTTGAGCACTCTTTTAGCTCAATTTTCTCATAAATAACACTATTGTCATAACAAGGTTGAGTGCTATTTGTCTAGGAAATGTCATGCTCTTGGCTTATGTGATGCTCTAGGGATGCTCATTTGATGCTGGACACTTGGGGAATGTTTGGCCAATGTATTGGAATGCTTCTGGACTGATTTGAGCCCATATTTGGCTTAGTTTTACAATCATTTTTACTATTGTAATAAGCAGGGTGATTGAAGGCTGTTTTATGAGTGAAAGCATATGCCTATTGCTTATTGATGCTTCTTGACTACTTGGGATGATACATTGATGTCTACAGTTGATGCCACATGCTTGGCCATGCTCCCAGAATGCTTTTGGGCTTTGATTGAGCTCACTTTTTCTCAGACATGATTGTCATTTTACTACTGTACATATAGTGGACAACAAGTTTTTAACAAGGACAGTCTATGCCTAATGCTCTTTCATGCTATTTGGGCATTCTATTGGATGTATAGGTGCATGACGTTGAAGCTCTACACTTGGTTATGCTGTTGAATGCATTTGAGTTTTGATTTGAGCTTAGGACATTCGACATTGGTTGTCAATTACTTCATGGATGCTTCAGAGGTCTATGACCTTATGGGCTTGAAGCTTTTATTGGGTCCTATGTGTTAGAATATTAGAATGTATTCATGTGAACATGTACTTAGAGAATATCTAGGAAGACAATATCTAGATATTTAGGAGAACTAGATAAGATGGATCTATAACATGTGGATGATACTTCACTAAGAGAACCTACCACATCCACACCTTCATTGTATATATATGTGTACTCTCACCTATTCCAATGCAAAAGTGTGTAAGTAAGTGTGCATTACAAGTGTGTGGTTCATTCTTTATCTCATTGTCTCTCTCTCTCTCTCTCTCTCTCTCTCTCTCTCTCTGTCTCTCTCTCTCTCCATCACTTTCACTACATGGTATCAAAGTGCACCAAGCTCTTGAGGGCCTAGAGAAAGCTTCAATCTCCTCATTATCCAACTTTAAAGAAGTTTAGCTCCATTCAACATGCATTAGTTCAAAAAGGTGATAGTTATGGAGTAAACAATACTCAACTCCAGCTCATCAACTATGTCATCCTCGTGACGGCATTTGCAACTAGAAGTACACATGCAGTACAATCATCGACATCATCTGGTGCAAATCACGATGACACATCCAACACATTCGTCGGTGGGCAACACATATGCATAAGATTTTATAAAAGCTTAATATTCTTAAAGTCCCAGTTCACACCAATAACCTCCCTAAGCCCTAGTTCATACGTCTATTAATTATATGATCATTTTTGGGTTTAGCATTTGATCACGGTATCTTTTGAAGCTTCTGTTAAATTGTTGAGCGAAATATCCATAGTGAAGAAGCATTGGCTACACATCAAAGTTTTGAGATTCTACAAGACAATATGGAGCCAAAAATCCAAGAGCACAGGACCAACGGAAGATTAAGCTCATGAGCTATACACAAAGGAGAGTTGCCAACACTATTATTGGCCATCAAGAGCATTCATTTCCTATCTATTTCTCCTCACAAACTTAGTATCTCTTATCCCTATCATGAAACCCCTTATCTTCTTCTCTATCATAATACTCACAACCATTCCATTATCTCAATCCCTACTAATCATATTGAAGTGTCTCATCTGATAGCTCTCATTAGACACATGCTTACTCTCTCCTCTTTAATTAAACTCTGAATGTTCTCCCTTATCTAAAGTCTTTGTCACAATATATTCCTATCACGTCATGCAACACATATGTTCCATCCTTGTATCCTCATTAAGTCCATTGTTCACTCTCTCTTATCAACTAATATTTAGAAAATTCTTTGATGGACAACCCCAATTATCTACCAAATGAAGGCCTGTCACATCCATCTCTCTACGACTCTTCCGTTTTGTGCTCTCATGCTCTCCGTTCATTCATCCTAGCATGTTCTAGGTCTCCCAGACACTCTCAATACTACAATGTTTGTCATCCCTATCAAGCTCTCCTCTTACATCCTAAAATAGAGGACTCTACCTCAATTGGAACAACAATTGAAGAAGGGGATGCCCTTCGCACCTTGCATCTTGAGGCCCAAGAAGGCATTGTGCATGGCCTCTCTATTGAATTGTATTCCTCAACACATTTAGATGGTACTTTAGTGGCAAGAAGATGGAAAAACCTCGTCAGTCTGTCAGTTAATAATGTGAATATGCCTACTATTCCTCATAAACTCTTATTGGATATTTCTACCAACCTTCAATGTCACTCCCTCATCAGGTACATTGCTTTTGCTTCTCTTACATCTCTATGTTCTATCCTATTTCTTTACATTTGTCACTCAACATCTAGTCTTTATCTAAACTCCAATCTCAAGATCACATCCTAGTCCTTATCTCACACTCTCTCTATGGGCTCAATATCCTCATATTCTAATGGTCACATACACACTCCACTTCACTTGTGTGCCACTATCTCTTGAACAAATGCAATTGCACACACTCTTAGCTTCTTCTACACATTCGAGATTCTCAAAATGTTTCCAAGTAAACATAAAAATCCTATCTCCTTGAGTTTCTCATTTTCACATCACTATTTTTCAATGTGCAATCTTGAATCCCTACACATGATGTTATCCTACCATCACATTCCATCCACACTATATTTATTTATGTCTCATCAATCCCAATCTATCAAATTGTCATTTCTTTCTATCCTATCCTATCCTACCTTCCTCTTGCAATCATTTTGCTCTAATTGTAAACCCAATTCTCAATCATTATTCTATGTTACATGGCAACAACCTCATCAACAATCACAAGTACTCTCTCTTCCAATTCTCTCAGTATCATCATGAAATGGTCTATCTCTTGCCTTACCCACATCGTCATCTACGAATTGTATCTTTCTCAAATCGGCCAACTATTTTGGCCTTCCAAAGGAGGGGAAAAGAATGGATAAAGTACAAAGAAATACTTGTGCACATTTGCACAAACTACTTTGTATGGATAAAAGAGCACACTGACACTAAGTATGCTATTATTGAAGATGTGATACTCAACTCTTGGAGTCATCTCAAAGACAATATGCTTGAAATTGATCATCAATCACTTGCTATTTTACACTTCCGTATTCATCAACAACCTTCCCAAAGATCATGTCATAACCACCTTATCAATCTCTATCTTATTATGGTATCTAGTGACATTGGGATCATATTTCCATCTACAAATGTGCTCTCACCATTATTTACTCCACACCTTTCAAGCTCCAATTGAAATACATAATCTATCTACATTATGAGTCCAAAGTCTATCATCAAGCAAACTGTGGTGATCAGCTCTTCATCAAGGTATCCACATTAGCCAAAGCCCAAATATCTTCATCATCAACTTACATCCCTTAAATTATTGCAACCAAAGATTGATGTATAGTTTCTGTAACAACAAGGACAAGGTCTCATGCTATAGTCGTCATTGTAATCTTACTTCTCTTGTAGCCAAAATGATTGGCAGAAAGTCTTTATACTGCAAAAGAAAATCCTATTTTCTTTTGAGAAGGGAGGAAGAATGTTAGAAGATATTATTCTTTTCTAGAGAGGGGGAATGTTAGAATATTAGAATGTACTCATGTGAACATGTACTTAGAGAATATCTAGGAAGACAATATCTAGATATTTAGGAGAACTAGATGAGATGGATCTAGAACATGTGGATGATACTTCACTAAGAGAACCTACCATATCCACACCTTTATTGTATATATGTGTACTCTCACTTATTCCAATGCAGAAGTGTATAAGCAAGTGTGCATTACAAGTGTGTGGTTCATTCTCTCTCTCTCTCTCTCTCTCTCTCTCTCTCTCTCTCGCCATCACTTTCACTACATTATGCTCCCAGCTACATTGAGCTTTGGATTTTATTTGCAGCAGTTGAGCTTAAACTACTTCAACTTCTACTTGTGCTGTAGGTTGTTTTGTATCAGTGCTTGCCCCTGTTTGGCATTGATTTCTTAATGATGCTATACCTCATTTTTAGCATTCTATAATTGGAGAATGTTGCATTATTTAGGAGAGCAGCCCCTCCATTTGATGTTATTTTGGTCACAGTTTGTGGGCAGCTCATTATTTGGTCCATGCCTCTTGTTTTTAGCTTGTTTTGGCAGTGGTCTTTGGGCCATTCATAGATATTATAGAAGTTTTTTTTCTCTATATTGTGCCTCTTTTTATTGCAATATGATTGGTCATTCAAGTGATAGTTCAATTTTTAACATTGAAAAGTTGGATGACAACAATTAAGGCTATTGGAAGATCCAAATTTGGTAGGCTTTGGTGCAGAAATCTCAGATTAGGCCGATTAAATGCTAGAGCATAAAGCCGAAAGGTCAAGATCAGGATGTATAGGATAACTTAGATGAGCTTTGCAGATCCACGAATATCATGTCCCTCAACAAGCAAGTTTATTATAATGTTGTCATAGATGGGTAGTCTACATGGGATCTTTGGGAGAAAAACAATAATATCTATGATAAGCAGAGCCATGTTTCTCACATGTATTGGCTAAAGCATCTTATGAACCTTCATATGAAGGAAGGTACCAGTGTTTCTCAACATTTTAGTGAGTTTCATGCTATCAATAACCAACTGTCGTCGCAGGGCATCGGCTTTAAGGACAATCTTCCACCTTTGTTCTTGTTGGTCACGATGCTTGAGTCTTAGGATATATTGCATAGTGCTATGAGTACAAATATGCCCAAGAATGGGGTGAAATTGTCTAATGTAGAGGGTGCATTCTTGAGAGATGAGATCAATAGAACGAATGTGGATGCTTCTCATACTTCTCATACTTTGGCTATTTAGGGTTGCCATGATGGCAAGAGTGGGAATGATCGCCATGGTAGAGACTCGTAGAAGTCTCATTCTAAGTCCCGTGGACAGTCTTCCAGTAAGTCTTGTGGATGTAAGTATGATTCAACATGCCATTGTTGTGGGAAAGTAGGACATATCACGTCGCAATGCCATAAAATATGTGATGACAACCATAAGAAAGAGGGCAAAGGAAAAGCACAAGACAAGTCTGATGATCGTAGCATTATCTCTACTAAGTTCAATTTTAAGATCAAAGAGATGAATGATGCCTCGCCGCTTGGTTTTACTCAGTGTTGGTTGATGGATTCAGGGGCTTCCTTTCATGTGACCCCTCATGGAGAGTGGTTCCACTCCTATCACAATATGACTGGATTTTTCCATTTGGGGAATTACTTGGCATTGTAGATAGTTGGTATTGGTGATATCCAGCTATAGTTTGGTTTAGACAATATGTTTACTTTGCATAATTTTCGACATGTATTGGCTCTCACGAAGAGTCTTATCTCTATTGGCACACTAGATGATGAGGGTTACTTTGTTTCCTTTGGGGATTCTTCTTGGAAGATCACTCATGGGAACTTGGTTCTGGTATGCGGTGCCAAGTCTAGCACTTTATATCCCTTGGTTATATCTATGTCTTTCTGAGTGGTTTGAGCCCTCTGTTGATTATGTGATGGTGACAAATGTAGGTGAGCCTCTCACTTATGATGAGGCCATGTGCCATGGTGATACTCACTCTTAGGAGAGGGCCATCCAATCAGAATTTGACTCTTTATAAAAAAAATCATACGTAGGAGTTGGTTTCTTTGCCTAGTGGAAAGCATGCATTGCCATGCAAGTGGGTGTACAAGTTGAAGAGCAGCCCTAGACACCCCAAGTCTACCTATAAGGCCAATTTGGTTTCTAAGGGTTTTAAAAGAAGCATGGTGTTGACTTCAAGAAAGTCTTTTTACTTGTAGTCAAGATGACCACCATATGCCTAGTACTAGCATTGGTTACTCAGTTAGATCTAGACCTTTATTAGATGGATGTTAAGATGGCTTTCTTACATGGGGACTTGCATGAGGAGATTCATATGCAACAATGGAGAACCCTGCCACGGCTATAGTATCGAACACAAATCAGGGCAAAAGAATCTTCAAATTCTATGAGTGGACTGAGCCCGTGATCCCAAAATTGCAAACATCTCTCTTAAAAGAAACCATATCCACAATAATATAAAACAACACTGTCATCTTCATCACTTTATTTTGCACAACTAAGAAGAAGAGAATGTGTGACCTGAGGGAAGAGAGGGAGAGAAAGAGACACACAACCACTCGTGTCCTCAATCCACCCTTTCACCCAAAAAACACACCTCTCCATATTTTATTTCCTTTAATTTTTATTTTGATACATTTTCTTTCTTTTTCAAAGGCTTTGAGCCTTTGAGTTCTCTTCTCTTTTTAAATGTACACATACTTTGTATTTTAGTGGGAGATAGTAAGTGTGAACCCTCCCATATTCTATCTCACTTTTACAAATAAAGTTATTATTTTGTGATGAAAAATATAGATGACATAGAAACATGTTGCTTTTAGAGACCATCTTTGTTCCTTGTTTCTGCACATTTTTTAGTGTCATCAAGTAGCCTGAGGTCTTTGAGGGGTAGGGAACACCTAGTGTGTAGGTTAAGAAATAATCTTTATGGCCTTAAGCAAGCACCTAGGGAATGGTACCACAAGTTTGATGCTTTCATGCATTCACAGGGCTATAGACACAGTGATATGGATTTGTGTTTATATAGGAAAAAGACTCATGATGGCAACCTTTTGATTTTGACATTCTATGTGGATTACATGTTGATTGTTGTTGGGAGAGCTCCTGATGAGTTGGATGGTTTGAAAGGTTAGCTCAAGAAGAGCTTTGAGATAAAAGACATGGGACAGGACTCACATATTCTTGGGATGCGCATTACACATGACCGCTCTCAGGGGGTTCCTTTACTGGTATAGAGGGAGTATATATCTAGAAGGTCCTTGAGTGGTTTCATATACAAGATGTTAAGCCTATTGGCTATCCTTTTCTTTCTCATGTGAAGGTGAGCTAGGATGATTGTCCGTAGTCTCTGATGAGAGTAGAAGGTTGAGATGGACAAGATCCCTTATGCATCCGTGATGGGCAATTTGATGTATGCCATGATAGCCACTCGTCCTGACATGTAGCTTTTGTAGTGGGAGTTGTGGCATGCTATATGGCTACACCAAGCAAGCGGTATTGCGATGCCATCAAGGGTATCATGAGGTCCTAAAGGACACAATAGATATATGCATATGTTATGGTGGCCAAAATACAAGTGTCATGGGGTACACTAATTTTGATTATGCAGGACATGCAGACAGTTCAAAATCCAGCTCTGGCTATGTGTTTACCTTTGTTGGGGGTGGTGTTTCTTAGATGTCTAGGGTGAAAAAATACATGGTCCTCTCTACTACAGAGACCAAATATATTGTAGCCATTGAGGCTTGCAAGGAGGCTCTCTAGTTAGGCCAAACCTTGGTATGATTGATGTGGTCCCTACACTACATTCAGATTCGTGAGTGCTATACAATTGACCAAGAATCCGGTCTTTCATGCAAAGATGAAGCACATTGAGGTGTGATACCACTTTATCAGAGAGGTTGTGAGGACAAGCCTGTTGACCTTGTCAATATACCAATTGACAAAATCTTGCAGATATGCTCATGAAAGTCCCTCAACTGAGCGTTTTGCCTTCCTTAAGAAGTTGATGGGCATTGGATGAGATGACCTCTATTCCTCATCATGTTGTACTCTATATACACGTTGTACTTTATCATTTTTTTTCTTGTTCCCTCTTCACTCAAGGCACATTTGCCTTTAAGTGGGAGGTTGTTGGGGGTAAAGGTGCCTATGCTTAACTGCCCCTGAGATAGGTAGGAAGTGAGGGAGTTGAAGAGGTAATAGATCTCCTTTTACAAGTAATTTTTTCTGGTTTTTTGGATTTAGATAAGTATATTGGATTAGTGTAAGTGGTTGCATGTGATTTAGATGCATTTAGATAAGGAAAAATAAGAAAAACAGAGAAACACATAGTAGGGTTTTAGTTGTAATAGCAAGTCCAAAACAGAAAAAAAATAGAAAAAAGAGAGCTTTAATAAATTAAGAAAGAAAAGAGACAGAAGGGGGGGTAAAAGACTAAGTAAAGAGGGGTTTAAGAAGCCAAGAGGGCAAAGAGAGAGCTCATTTGTATGCAATTAGTTGAGAGAGAGAGAGCTACATGGTTGGAAACCATTTCTGCTTGGCAATCTTCACCACCACACCTTTGAGCCCCGCAAGTAAGCTTTAAGTGTGCCTTTGTGTTGGATAATTGCTTCCAAGATCATAATTGAGAGATTGATCAAGGCAGGTGTGAGATTTGCCTCATGATTCTTGTCATTCTGGAACTTTCGATACCACACTTGGATGAATTCCATAGTTGTTCGAGTTCCACTACCGCTTGGACAATTCGAGTCACAAGTCCACTCGAACAACCACAAAATTGTCCGAGTCTGAGACTCAGAATCGGACCCTGGACCTAACTCGGCCTTGGATGGCCATTGACTCAGGCTTGAAAAATCGAGCGCTAGGCCATGCAGACTCAGATAGGACCACTCGATCCGAGTCAGGCACCTAAACATTGTCACTCTGACAGCTTGCACATAAGTCAGATTCTGGCAAATTGGACCTACAGCTAGAGCCTAAGCCCAAGCCCAAGCTAGTCGAAACCCTAGTAGACCTCCAAATGTGTAGAATAGCTCATAAAGCCAACCGACTTAAGAATCGCGACTAAGGATACATGAAAATGACTACAGTCACACTGACCATTAATCGCTCATTTCCTTAGAGACCCAAACTAATTGACCAAACCTGGTACCCCTTAGACCACACACATCTAGAATGTTGTAGAGACCAAAACTAACCATCGAGGATGGTCATCACCCACACAAAGAAGTTGTAGTTAGTGGAATTGGAAAGGGTGTGATCTGCACTATACTATTTCCGTTGAATTCACACACTACATCATTTGAACATTTGACGCACACTAGAAAAGCTAAAAGCCTAATTTCTCACAATGCACATTGAGGAGTACATTACTAGCATCTGAGTATACATAACATTGAGGATTGTTTTGAATAACAAGGAATTCACGCAAGATAAGGTGAGATGAACGAACCCATTAGTAGGAGGAGACCCTAGACATTGAATAGTGGCCAAGGACACCAATCATTGAATACTAAAAGGCTTGAATCTCTACTCGACTTGATCAATCTGATTGGCACTCCAGTTGCTCAAGAAACTGGAAACATGTCAGGGGCCAGCACCAACCCTGAAAATGATGAGCTTGACTTGGGATAATTCCTAGTCGATATCCGACAAATGATAACTTGGTATGGCCTGCAAACTGAAATGGAGCATCACCATAGACTAGTCAAAGACATCATAGCTGATCTTGAGAAGAGCAAAATTTGGCAAGGAGAGCACTATAAGGGATAGCTACCTATAATCAAGAGCAATGAGCTCAAAAGATGAGACAAGACATAGAAATGCACGAGGTCCAATACATCTTAGAACTTGCTAATTAAAATAGGGAGCAACCATGGCAACTTTGTTGCTAGCAGGACTAGGAATCACCCTGAATTCTAGGAGCCAAACCAAGATACATGCGGTTGCCAAGTAACTCAACAAGTATCAGCCCGACAATGACCCATACAGCTTTGTGGAGTAGTTTGAGCAAGTTGCAAGGTTAACAACCTAGGAGACAAAGGACGGATGTGGTATACTAGTCTAGATAATGCTGAACACAATGACTTCAATAGCCTCAAGAGTCTCTTCATCAAGAGATTCTTTGAGGTGGGATACTCTGACAACCTCATCGTTAGATTGATGAACGTCAATTAAAAGGACAAGGAGGATATCCAAGACTATGTCACCCATGTGTGAAGTCTCTTTAAGAGAATCCCAACGCCACAGAGCAACCTAGTGAATGAGCAGTCTCCATTGTGTTGTGGAATCCGAAGTGAAGAGCTTTACAAGCCCTTGGTGAGCAACTCAATCCTGCAAAGGAATGTGCTAGCTAGGGTCTTTGAAGAAGCCATACAAGTGGATGACCTACTCAAGGAGAGGAGCTGGAGACCCACAATTTGAGACATCATTGTCTCTAGAACCTTAGAAAGGGCTATGACCATTGGTGAAAGATCTAACCAGAGTACCCAAGATAAGGGAAAGAGTGTCAACCAAAGCTAGGAGTTGGTGGACATGAAGTTAGAGTTGTCCAAGCTTTAAGAGATGATGAGAACGCCTACATGACCTCATATACAGTGTGTGCATTTGTGGAGGAAACTAGCTTTCGACTGAGTACATGGATCCTAGATCTAGACCCTATGTCAATTGTGGTAGGAGGACAAAATCAAGAACTCATCACATGCTAGACTTGCAATCACCCAGGACACATCTCATCACGATGCCTCGAAAGGGAGCAAGTCGATTGAGAGAAGGCTGACCTGAGATGCTGAGTGTGGGACCACACACTTGTATGCCGAGTTCCCTAGGCAAAAACCTTCCACTAGTTTGGCTATCATGCCATCTGTACCATTGGGACTATTCAGAGTTGAAACACTTGATGGTAAAGCCACACCAATTCCGATAAATATCATGACCGGAGCATTGGCAAAGTAGGCCAGTATTTTATTACTCAGATCTATCAACTTCGACATAGCTTCAATAGGGAAGAAAAGTCATAGAAGAAGGAAAAAGAGGGCTGAGATGAAGATTATGCTTAAGACAGACAATGCCACCATGTTATCAAAGGGGAAGCAAGTCACGGACACAGAAGTAGAGACATCTACTCCTAAGACAATAGAAAAGGAAAGTGCCAAGGTTCCGATCCGAGGCACCAATTGGAAGTAGTCGATAAAGTCAAGGAGGGAGTGAGAGAAGCCCAAGTGCACCTAATGGATGCAGAACCCATTATTGAAGATGAGATTGATGAGCTCTCTAGTGTGAGCATACCGGTCTTGCCTACTTAATTCAAATCAAGAGATGCATCCATAACCCACGTAACACCGCATAGACAGAGCTTAAACGCCATAGGTGGGTAGACTGCCCAAGATCATTGGCAAAAGATTGTAGAGCCTAACAAAAAGCAGAAAATTGGCAACTTGCTCACGATGTTGATATTGGCCCCTATGACCCTACCTTTGGGAGAGCTGCTTAGGCAGATGTTGATGCTATGTGGCAAGGGTTGAAGTAGTGGGTAGAATGACATGACAAGCTTGGAATGACCAACTTGCCTAACCACGACGCAGTAACACACATACAAGCTTAACCTTGAGCTTAGTGCCTAAGTCTTTGCACATAAATGTCATTTGGGAAGGCACAGAGATGCATGCAGTCTTGCTTATCAATGCATTAGGAGATGCTACAAGAAAGGAAATTGTAGATATGGGAGCTAGAGTCAGTGTGCTTAGCCATGCAATCCTGTAGGCTTGGGGTAGCCCACCTGTGGAGACCACAAGGTTTAATGTCATGCTAGCTAATGGAATGAAGGTTAGGCTGTTTGGAGTGCTAAGAGACTTGCCCTTAAAGATAGCACTAGTCCAGCTCTCAATGAACTTAATAGACATGAAGGGAGTGGACTACAACATCTTGCTAGGCTGACCTTGGATGTGCAATGCACGAGTGATAGAAGATTGGGGCAATGGTCTTATATTCTTAGGCAACAGATCAGAGGTTGTAAGAGTCGAGATGGATACCTAGAAGACCATGTCGGTTGACCTAGATGCCATCTCTACTATCTTGAAAGGAGACTCACAAGCTAGGAAATCCTATGGGCCACTAACAAAGTATATCCCTTGCTCCGTGGACAAGCGGGATTGGATGCATGTGCTAGTTACCGTTGACCTGCCACTCTCAGATGAAGAGAAGATATAAACAGGCGGCCAAGGTAGCTGGTGAGTCCCACAAAGTCCCAGCATCTCAGTTGTGTTGAACATAGGGTCCCACCATTACTACCACTCAACATGATGGGCAGGAGCTCTAGCAATTGACCAACACTAGTGCACACACTAAACAAGCCTCCAGTGTTGAACCTTTCTATAAATGTAAAAGTAGCCACCATCACTGAGATTGAGGAAGAGGATGAGAAAGAAGTGGCACTTGCATACCTGATGCACATATCAGCCAACTAGTCACACGACATATGCCTTTGATACAATCATTGACGAGGGACTGAGTATAATATTCTTACACATAACCATTGGACCCTCATTGGTTAGCACCAACAACTGCAGTCTACTAACACTAAATTCAACCCATTTGGGGGGAAGTTTTACTCATTGCTGGAAAAGTGCAAAATGGCAATCTCTATCGAGACTGAAAGTCTTTCTATAATCTTCTATATGATGCCTAACACCAAGGTCACTGGTAAGGAATCGTTGCTAGGACATGCATTCAAGAAGCAAGCACACTGCAATGTTGATTATGGCTCATAATGCATTCAACTCGCCATTGGCAATGTTTGGATAGTGATGGCTTTTAGCAACAAGG
Source organism: Lygodium microphyllum (assembly GCF_053477565.2). Taxonomy (NCBI): domain Eukaryota; kingdom Viridiplantae; phylum Streptophyta; class Polypodiopsida; order Schizaeales; family Lygodiaceae; genus Lygodium; species Lygodium microphyllum. The sequence goes on from NC_141135.1 coordinate 108,974,508, forward strand.
GTAGTGTAGTTCCATCTAAGACCATAGTGCCACGGGTAGAGAAACGTAGTGTAAGGTCTAAGAAAGGGGAGTGGTTGTGACTTGTCCCACCTTGCTAAGACAAACCACCTACAACCAAAGGAGACACACCTAAGACCACTGAGCAATAGCTCAAATGGATGCCCAAACACCAACAACTGAGTCACCTAGAAGTCAAAGCACACAAACTCATAATCACATAACATCATGCCCTAGGCCTAGGAGGCAAAGCTAGCACTAGCGAAGTAGATGAATGGTCAAGTTGCAATGGGTGCCCAAAGACCTATTGCGTGCTCAAGGCTATTATGTGGGTAACAACTAGATTTGGTTGCCTAAGACTATGAGCGGCACATGTGCCCCTCAAATCCAGGCCCTTCGGTCCATCTCAACAAAATGCTAAGCCACCAAGGAATGAGAAACCAACTAATCCAAAAAGCACCAAATTCATAGAACCTCAATGAATCTATCAACTATAATCACAACCAACTGTCCCTAGACCAACTCAACTTGACACTCCCAGCATCCCTATGGCTCCATAAGTGGAAAGTAGTACATCATCTAAGCCTCAAGACCAACCCATCACACAAGTGGCCACTAAACACCCTCTTGACCAATTCATGGTGCATGCATTAGTTCCTAAGTTATCCAGTCTAGTCAAAACCCCAACCTCCTGCAAAACTCAGACCCTCCTATGAGTGTAGATCTATCCTTGCCTTGGCCTCGGACCTCGCCAGACCTCATCACCTGTATCAGATGATTGGATGACACCTTCACCATGCTAGCTAGGAGCTATGAATGGTTGGATTTAGGCCTCCTTAGTGAGACATTAGCAATAGAAGTGCGCTCCTTGCCATGCACTTGGGAGGAATATGAGTTCTATTTTTTAAGATTCTTGAGGTGGCCAAAGCCTTGATTGACAGTGAGATTTCTTGGGAGCAAGCTCTCAAATAGAGGTTGCTCACATCCTACAGTAAGAGCAAAGTCTCTACAACAAGCCAAGAGCTAGAAGAGCTGGAGCGGTTAGCCGACTCTCTCTTCCTTTCTGCAAAAATGGTATACTCTGCTAGAAAATTGTCAGAAATGTTGAGCAGAGACATGCAATCATCAAAACTGATGAGTATGACCCTATCTATGTAGATCCTACCTTGTTTAGAGTCTTGGCCATCATGCACAAATGACCTTTAAAGGAACATGTCATGGCCCATTCCTATTTGGATCGACTCCTTTGATTGAGGAAGAACTACACATTGCTAACATGATGAACTATGGAGACTTCCGAACTGATGTCCTGACCTACATTACACAAATAGGCATTAGGCCTCAAAACATGGACAATCAAACCCACTTAGAGTATAACCCTACAATTCTATTCTTGGTTCATGAAGAAATAAAGCACCATAAGCAAGTGCTTCACACTCTTAATCCTTCATCCTCCAATCTTGGGAAGGATTTTCATCATTCCCAGGGGGAGGGGGTAAGGTGGAAAAGAAAACATGACTCAAACTTCAAAACTTCAAACCGAATTTCAAAACCAAAAGGGGTTCAAAAGAAAAAAAGGACGAATAAAGAAAACTCGTACTTGAAGAAAATCTTTTATGAAATTCATGCTTGGAATGTGTGGAATGCTTGAAGTATAAAAAGCTTCCATTCCTTATTGGAACATTGCACCATTCCATTATGTTCGATCTTAAACTTTTCATTTTTGCAAAAAGTACTCTCAAAGGAGCTAATTGTAAGCTGTTGTGCCAAATAGGAACTCCAGATGGCAAGCCAACTTCCATTCTCAGAGAGGAAGAGCATAACAAGTACAATCGGCCACTAAAATGCAAGTTTACAACCGGCTAAAGTACTATAGTATTAGCAATTTGGGAGAGTTGGTGAACAAGGAAGGCACGGTGAGACACATAGTTGACCAGTGCAATCTCCATAGATACATAGAGAAGGTTGGCCATGAGATTGACCATAGTAGGTGCACAAAATTCCTAAGGACTTGCGATGTCCAAAGGAATAGTGGCACATTGACCATCATGCAAGGCAAAACCTCTAGAAGGGTGGAAGTTTCCCTTAATCCAGAAATTGTGGGCAATGCACTAGGATTAGTAGAGAAGCCAGAGAAGAGGCCTAAGAGGGATGTGTATGGGATGCTAGGGATGGACAAAAAGAAGGTTTATACTAATGATGGAATCAATATAGTTAATATTTGGGACTTCACCATTCGATTGTAGGCTAAAATGGTCCACACCGTTTTCTCAAGCTAGGGATATAATGCTCTTATAAACATAACAGACATACTATTGCTAGAGACCCTTGCAACCAATGCCTTGGATGAGAAAAATTGGAATGCATATGTCATCCGAAAGACAATACAGGCTTCGGCAAAGGTACTAGCCACCATAGCACCACAAGGGTGGTAGAAGGGGAGTCTTTGGCTACCACAATGGAGTCTGAAAAAAAAAGAAACATGTCTCCAACATTTCAACTATAGGATTTGGAGGAGTGTTAACTACCATCACTCAGGACACTCTGTGGGAGGAGATGAAAAGACAAGTAGCAGAGGAGACCCCAAAGCTGTCACCAATCTGAGAGGAGTATCGCTCTCCCATCTTAGCAAGCCCAGCCATCTCACTTTCAGTAGGAGAATAAGGGGAAGACAAAGTCCACAAGGAATAGCAAGACAACACAGAGAGAGTTGCTAATGAAAAGGAGAATGACCAACCATCTCAACAATAAGAAGCCTTGAGCGAGAGGACAGTCTCAATGAGTAACAAGACTGAAAATTGTCAAGCCAAGGGGAGAGGAAAAATATCTCTCAAAATCCCCATAAGAAGAACTTGATTCACCTCCAAGGAAAACACAGAGCTGCAAAGGGTGGAGGAGGAATCGAAGAGATTAGAAGAAGAGCACAAGAAAAGGCAAGAAGAGAAAGAAGAATGACTAAGGCAACAGGAGGAGGAAGAGATTGCTCTAATGAAAACAAAATAAAAAATTTAGTCCATAAGCTACCCCATTCCAAGAGTGAACAGCTCCTAGCAAAAAGCAAAGCCACAGAGGTCGAGACAAAAATGCTGGAGCAACAACATGTATTCTTGAGCATAGCATTGAATGTCTCACGGTCGAGAGAAAAAGAGACATTGCAACAACTAAAAAGAAAACTAGAGCTAATAAGGAGGGCGTTGCAACATGGACTCCATGTCATAGTGCCCAAGCCCAGCATCGGCTTGGGAGTAGAGTAGCAACATGCTCACCTAATCTTAACTAGCTTAACCACACAGGAACTCTCATTGTTAGGGCTTGGGGAGATAGAACAACAAATGCAGCCACCTCAACAGGAGCCACTGGATTGGTCTAGGAAGAAGGATTTGATTTTGAATTCGATCAACAAGGGAAAGAATGAGTGCAAGAATCAAGCCCCCCTCTTTGGCCACAAGTAAAGTTAGAAGAGCAAAGGGCTACATACCAAGCCATGCATTCCTTGGAAAATCTCTTAGGCCCCCTCGAAATGTAACTATTGAAGAGCATCAAGATGATGCCTAGCATGCTCCCTCTCGATGTATCTTTTTTAAAAAAAGGAAAAGAAAAAGAAAAAATAGAAAACAGGGAAAAGACCCATACAAAGCAAAAGGAACGTAACAAAGAGCTTTCCCATATAATATCAGAGTGCCACAAACACAAAACCTAGGGGTTCTCAGGTTAGATGTGTCCAGTGGCCTCGATCAGCCGGCTCTGTGCCTACTAACCCCCTAGCCCTCCCTGTCCCCCCACTTCACACTTAGGGCACATTAAGGGTAGGATACACCTAGGGAGTTTTGTACTCACTTATGGCTAGACCTATCTTCCTAACTCACAACTACCACACCTCCCCTTGTACACAAACTAGGTCCTTAAGTGTGGGACAAAACCACAGGCTTCCTTGACCCAAGTCCCAATTTCAGTAGCATGGAGACCCTGCACTATATGGTGAGGTAGACACATCCCCCAGGTAGTGCACTTCCTTTTCCTTTTCAGGTACATTCGACAATTTGTGACCGACCACTGACTTCAAAGGCCCTTGCCACCCACTCAATCTACTCTCAACCTCCACAATCTCACATCCATTTCGTGATGCTTATTTTCCCCATCCAATCTCCATGAAGCCCCATCATTTATCCACATGGCAACCCTTCAACCACCGGGGCCCTCATCAATAAGTGCTCGCAAGTGCCATGGGACTGGCACTCAGCTAGAAGGGGGTAATGTTAACCCTAGCAAAAAGAAAGCAAAAATAAAATTAAAAAGATGTAGGACACAAAGCCGAAAAAGGTAGCCTTGCACTAATCGAAGAAATAGGAGGAAAAAAGGCCAAATGCAAGGGCAACTTTAAAAGTTTAGGGCAAGTGCAAAAGAGAAAAGGCACATTTTAAATATAAAAGCACACTCTAAATCTTTGTAAAAGAGCTCTAGGCTCCCTCCTATGCAATTTGTAACCTATACATGGGTGAAGGAACAATGTAAATAGAAAAAAATAAGGAAAGAGGACCTAGGCTAAAATGGCCGGTTATGTAAAAAAGGCTTGGGTGCCCAAAGGGGATTAGGGCTTGAGGATTAGGGTTTGTATAAAAGGAAAAAGGTGAATGAAGAAGCTCATTCTTGTGTGTGGCCAAAACTAGCTCTCTTCTTCTCTTATTCTTGTTAATTCTTTCTTGAGCTTATGCTTGAGAGGGGGAGTGTGAGGGAGTGAGTGTGTGAGGGTGAGGGATCATGGTGGAGTCTTCTTCTCTTCTCTTCTCTTGTCTCGTGTGTGGCAATGGATTATGAAGCTTGGAGCTTGAGGATCGGGCTTGCTTGAGCTTATAGCTTGGATTGTGGAGCTACCAAAGTGCTTGAGGGAGGAGGTAACTCGATCGAGCATGGAGGAAAGCTTAGGTAGGCTCACTAAACTCGTAGGTGTGAGATCATGTACGAGTATTTGAGAGGTACCCATGCACTTGGTTTGAAAAACGCTTGAAACAATAAGTGGTCCATGGATCTTGGGAGTCAAACAAGAAGCTCCCAAACTTTTGTAATTAAGTACTAGAATCCATTGAAATCTTGAAGGTGATTAGGAAGTGTGTCGAAAAATGCTACACTTGTAATAAAAACTACCTTATATTAGCTATTCTACATTGTTCTTATAATCTTAAACTTTCAAGTATATAAGTAGACAGAGTAGTGTAGTAAGAAGCATTGATGGATCCTAATCCACGGACTCTATGATCCCCACTTATGCTAGAACCAATAACCCCTAAGTTCTCTTGAGATGAGGACATCGTGGTTCCTATAAGGAGGAGAGGATGTAATATCTCGACCTTGATAATCCCTGCATGCGAAGGGGGGGTGAACTCACAAGGTTTTTATAACCTTAGAAGAAAAAGAAAAGAAAATGAATCATTGAACTGGCTATCACAACTGATTAGTCATCCCTACCTCATCTTCAGATTCTTCACAATGGCACCTCGAGATCATCTCGTACTAAACGATACTCCCAAAGGTTTGCCCCATGACCATTTGATGTGCTTGAAGTTCATCTTAATTGAGATCGCATTTGCTCCATCATTGCATAAAAGAAACTATAACTCTTAGACTAAGGCTATAAAGCCTTAGCAAGGCTTAGGCTAGTGTTTTTTTTGCTACCTGCTAGTATTGCTGTCACACACACACATAGAGATTGAGAAGAAGGAAAGAGAAGGAGGAGAAGGAAAGAAGAGGAGGAGAAGAAAAAAAGAGAAGGAGAAAAAAAGAAGAGGAGAAGAGAAGATGGTGCGCAATTCGGATGCTGTATGTGTGCGTAGTGAACGTAAAAAGGTCTCTAAGAACAAAGAACTCTACATAAACTTCATAAAAGCAAAAAGAGAGTTTGCACGTCATGAGACAAAAAGACAAATTGGGTACAATCTCCCCCCATGCCTTGTGTGAGTGCTCCACAAGGCATGTATTTATAAATTTATTAATCTCCAAGCTAAAAAATAGACCAATTTATAATTAACATACTTTGGATTTTGTGTTTGCTTTTGTCCAAATAAAGAATAAAGCGGTTGGGCATCCCAAAAATCAGGCTGTGTCCAAATACAATGTTCAATAATGAAATATTTAAACCGAGCGCCTATGCGCACACAAAATAATAAATGTTTGTCCAACCCTTTAATAAATAAGCGCACCTAAATAAATATTAGCACGCGCGCCCATAAAAAATGATAATTTCTTCTAGGTAATCTGAATACACGCAATCACCCGGCGCTTTCCAACACCACCGCTGCCTACTCTACACATCAACTAAAGCATTCACAATTGTTAGAAAATAATAAAATTAAATCGACAAAGGTGAATACCTAGTAGTTTTCATCTACAAAATAAATAAATAGGTTGGAACTCTATCCTAACCTTAATTTAATACGAGTGCACTCTAAACTCATAAACGTCCATTAATTTAAATATGTATTTTGTGGAAACACTCGCTATGGAATCACCCATGTGCACATTAAATTAACACGACGCTTGAAAAGGATAGGTGTCCCCGTCAACTTCTCACACAAGCAATCCACCTTGTGTAGGATCCCCGGCAAGTACATATAGTTTTACGGAATCCACCGTAAAACCTCACGAAATCCACCATTGTCTCACGGAATCCACCATGGAATATCCCTCCTGGCATCAGAAGAGGTGGAAAAGAAGGGAAGAGAAGGAAGAGAAGAGAAGAAGAGGAAAATAAAGAGGAAGAGAGTGAAAGAAAAAGATAGGGAAGGAGAAGAATAGAAGGGAGAAGGAAATAAGAGAGGGCAAAAGGAGAGAGGGAGAGAAGAAGAAAAGCATGAGGAGGTCATTGTGAACCACTCCCAATATATATTCCTTTGGCTTATGATAGCTCCACCCTATCACATTTATCGAATAGTCCCCTCTGTAAGATTCCCATCTTGCAAGGAATCCCTTAGCCATTTGAGACTCATGATCAAGACCATGAAGCTAGCACATGCGGACTCCCTACTCGTGATGGCCTCGAAGAGATGATATTCTAGAGCGGGAAGCATAGGATATTGTGAACATAAACAATACATCATCACACATAACACAAAACCAGGTTCTTCCATAGAGATTAATGATCATTTATTAATACATGAATAGGAACCTAAATAAAAGAGTTTCAATATTTGATGAAGTAGTTATAACTTAATAAAAAATGAAAATTGAATAGGAAAGAAGTGTTGGAATAAGTAGGAGCTATGAATTTAGAATTTTAAGAGGTAGGATAAATTGCATGACATTCAAAAGCATTGAATAAATTTCCTCAAACTGCATATAAATGAAGAGCATCAAGAATATTTCTTTCAGCTATAGAGAAAAGCGCAAATTGCATCAAGAATATTTTTTAAATATTTCTAAATTCATAAATACAAAAAATATTTTCTTTGTATCTATAAATCATGTAAACAAAGAGAAATATTTTTCTTGGCATTTATAATTGATATAAAGTGAACTAGGGTAATTAAAGTAGATGATTAGAATCGTTGATTATAAGTATTCCCTTTAGAGAAATTTCTACTATTATTAATTAAGTCAAATTTAATAAATTATATACATAGTCATTAGAAAATTATTGAATTGAGTACGTATCTTTTAGAACCTAGGATATTCGAATCAATTCACTTGGCCAACATAATAAAGTAAAATCATGAAGTAACGAAAAGAGGTGACATAATTCTCATTTGATAAAAATAAAAGCAAAAAAAAAACATAGAAACAATACTTGCCTTGTTAACTCACATAGCTTCTAAAGTCAAAATTGTGATTCCAAGGTTTCAACTTAGTTTCCACAAATTAGGATAAATTTTTACCATTTTTCAATACATAGAAGTCTATAGAAATAATCAAGACTTGTAATAAGGTTAAACGACCAATCCTCAACAATGGTTATGAGTCAGGTTGTGAACACAAACTAATAATAACCAAGGAAAGATCAAATAAATGAACACTAATCAAATTTTAGATTTCAAAAAAAAGGGATCTTAGAAAGAATATCCAAAGGGAGACTAAGAGAAGTCCAAGAAGTTGGAAATAGGACCAAGTTGGAAAGAATTGCTATTAAGTTAAAATCTTACTTTGATTGCCTCCCTATTTGTGTAGAAAATATTGCTTGAGAAAGAATTAATTGTGCTTGCAATGGTGCACACAAGTTTAACTTGATGCACTTAGAAAGTTTGATTGACTTGAATCAAACCCTTATGTACTAAGCTTACAACATGATAAAAGGAAAGCATACTAAACCTCCTTCAAGGCTAGCTATGGATCCCTTTTCCAAGGGGGATTAGGTATGCTACCTCAAAGAGTTTAGATTGACTCCAATGGTGAGAGGTCACTCTTTCGTAAGGGAGATCCTCAAGTAGGGGGATTTGAGACTCCAAGGGGGGACTTTGGCCAATAAACTCTTAGACTCTTAGGAGTCATCTAAACTCATATGCATTACTCAGGGATGGACTTCTTAAGGCCATGCAATACTAGTTAGGGACATAAATCTTGGAAAAATAAAGGCCTTTGTGCCTTTCTTTCATATGGACAAAAGGTAAATACTTGTGTAAGATTCTGTATTAAATTAAAAAGTTATTTTTCCAAAGGATTGTTTTCCGTGTTTATGCATTGTGACTTAAGTTATGTGAACATACAATATGATTAAAAGGATTAATTAAGGAAGCTGATTTTATGTGTATAACTTAAATGTGTTAGGTAAGTAGACAACTAAAATTACCCAACCAAGGGAAGCGAGAGGCCGTGATTCCTAACAAATCCATCCTAAGGGAGTGGTCTCGATAAGTTGAGAGCTTCTTTTCAAATT